>NW_020175393.1:11573702-11650757 GCF_003031525.2 Neophocaena asiaeorientalis asiaeorientalis
CCACTAAAAGTTTGAAAAAAGTTGAAGCATACAGTATTAGAAAACACACTAAACAGATTAGGATTTCTTGGTCTGGGAGAAGCTTAAGACTAAGAAGGAACACGATTCAGGTTAAATGATTGTAAAGGGTATCAAAGCGACCGGCGCAGATATGGTCTCCAAATGGCAGACTTCAAAACTACAGGAAGCTTTCTAAAAATGGCCCTTTGCTAGAATAAGAGGTTATGGGCTGGAAACATAAATACAGAATGAAGGCTCAGTAAAGTAGATGCTTTAACAGTGGTGAACATTTATTGGGTTCTTTCCATGTGCTAAGCTCTTTCCTACATTACCTCATTTAATCTTTAAAACAAATTTAAGAGGGAGCTCTTCTTATTTATTCCCATTATACACGTTAGACACCTTGAAGTTAGATAGGTTATGTAATTCGTCCAATATCACACCGGCCAGACGTTGGGGAGCTGGGACTGTTGAGGCCTCATTCACAGGGTATTAGAGAAGCCCTGGGGTGCTTGGAGACCATTATTATTATTATTATTATTTTTTAAAGATTACTGTTGCCTTTTAAAATTCCTTACACTAGATCTAGTGAGCCCTATATGGCAGTTCTTGTGTTTTATTTTTCTTTAGTAACTCTCTCTTCTTAAGTAGGTCATTATCATAGAATCTTAGGACAGTGAACTTGGAAGAGAGATTGGCTGGCCTGTCCTCTGAGAAAGAAAAAAAAAAGAGAGAGAGATCGAGATCTTCTCACTTGTTTAAGGCTAGTGAGAAGTTCTTTTTGCTAATCTTGGATATCTTCAGGAAGGACCTCCACTCAAAGGAAAGCTATCCTTTGATAGACTGTTCTAGTATATATTCCAGCAGTCAGGAAGTTTATGTCAAAGCTAAAGCATCACCAATAACAAGTTCTTTTGTAGCCTAAGGGGAAGTTAGAGAAGGACTAATTACTACTTCATTATAAAATTCTGTTATTCACTCCAGCCACCCTGGGAGGTCCATGCAATGGTTATTTATTGAGCACCTACTGTGAGCCAGGCATTATACTGAATTGTGCTGAGTCTGATCTTGGAAATCTTCAAGACTTAACACTAGACAACCCAACCACCCTGGATAGTTTAGAGTCAGATTTTTAATTTTTTTGAATAATGATAATTAGCCACTTGCTGTATGTTATTTAATCCTTATGACACGCTCTGAGATAGTATCCCATTTTACAGATGAGGAAATTAAAGCTCAGCAACATTAAAAAACACCCCATGAAACACGGTAGGGCCTTGGCCACGTGATATGAGCTCCTAGAGAGAAGAATAATCATTTTCATATAGTACTTTACAAAAGGCTTTTACTTGTATTATTTCACCTAATTCTGTAAACAAAAATGATAGTAGTTATAATTATACTCACTTTACAGATAGCAATAATCATATCTATTTATTATATACTTAGTATGTGCCAAGAGTGTCAGATAACTTAGAAGTTAGGCCTTAGAAGAACACGGCCTTAAAGAAGGCCTAGTTCATGTAATGCTCACAGGAGCCCTAATAAGTGTCATGATTCCCATTTTACAGATGAGCCATTGAGGCCCCCAAAGTTTAAGTGACTTGCTCAGCAAAGTGAGGAGCTGTGATTCAAGCCTAGGCTTGTCTGCCCAGCCAGCACACGTGAGCACTTTGCTATGTTTACTTTACCATGTTATGCTGCTTCATTTTCCAGATGAGGAAACTGAGGTTCAGAGAGTTAGCTAATACAGCTGAGGTCATCCAGCTCACAGATAGCAGAGCTGGGACTCCAACTCAGATCCTCTCATCAGAAAGCCCCCTTCTTTCCCCCTGTACTGGCCTGCCTCTCAGCTTAAGGAGAAATGAAAGGCTGTATGTTACATCCAAGCTAAGTTCCCTGATTCCTTCGTGATATGTCTAAATGTCAATGATTTTAGTCATTCTTTAGATTTCTTTGTACTTTTCCCCCACTTGCAGGCAGAGAGCCCAATACTGCTGGCAACATGTTATAGTAGAGGGATGGAGATAGAGGTTAGACTACTTGCTCAGGGAGTCATCTGGTGATGTTAGATTAGAACTCAAATCCAAATTTGAGTCCCGTGTGCCCTGCTCATTTTGCTATGTGGTTCTTGTCCTTTCTGTCTATTGAAAATAGTGCTTGAGAGAAGGCCTTACTTTTGTGAAATTGCTTTCTGGTGCTGTAAGGAATGCATCTTTTTCCATCTGAAGATCATTTACCGTTTATCTGAATAGTGAATTACATTAATGGTTAAAGCAAGGAAGTATGGCTGTATCAGATATATAACAAGGACCGCTCACTCAGATTTGAAATGTTGCCGATCTATACAATGTCAGCCTTGAACATTTTAAAGCACAAAAGTTCATTACTTTAATGATCAAGCATCCTTTAGACTTCTGAAGGAAAATTTTCTGTTAACCATCTACAGTGCTATACTTTTATTCAAATTGCAAACTCAGGTAAATATTCCTTAAAATTGAGTTGGATGAAATTTTCCTATACATCTGTTGATACAGTAACGTTAGATAAATATCCAGATGTATTTAATTATTTTGACTCAAGAAAAGTATGTCCTATTTAGATAGTCTTTAAATAAAATATTTCTGAATGGAGCAAATAAACAAGAAATAGCTGAAACTAAATGGCTTTGTATAGAAAAACGGAGAGGCTTTAAAAGAGGCATCATCTCAGGAAAACCCATGTTTTGTTACACTCACTTTTATTTGTAGCAATAAACCTGAATTGACTTAAATATATTTATAGTTTTCAAAAATTAAGCTTCTCCTTTTCAGAGGCTCATAGGTGATATAGGAATAATTTAAAATTAGACCTATTCCAAATGTATTTACTCCAGTTCAGATGTGTTTTAACCATGGAACTATCCTCGTGTCACCAAGAGTTTTTCTAAAAGACAAGAATTAACACTTACTGAGTGCTTCCTATGCTAGCCCTCTCCACATAGTTTTCTCATGCAATTCCCACATCCCTGTGATTCATATATTATTACTCCCCCACCCCCTTTTACAGATTAGGAAACTGAGGTTCAGAGTCACTGAGTAATTAACCCAAGATCGCACAGCTAGAAAATAGAAGTCTCAGAACTTGAACCGAATTCTGCACATTCCAAAGTCCATGGCTATTCTAATATACAAAGCTGTCTTGAGAACAGCCTGGTATATGAGAGTGTTTAAGATTTTAAAAATGTGAAGTTAGAAAAAAAAATGATAAGAGAAATGTGCTTATGATTCTGTTTGTACCTCCAAGAAACTCCAGAGATAAATCAAAAGATGTTGCTGATTCTCAGCAGTTCACTCTAACCAGTTGGTAGCCCATTATCTTTATCGTTATAGTGACCGTAGGTAACACTAGGCCACATTCCAAACACGTGACATGTTTGAAACAGATTCCAATAGGATTGAAGACATTTCCCTGTTGTGTTTTGGATCATTTTCTTACTGTCAGAAGCTCATGTGCTTAACACTGAAACTGGATGGTGATGAAGCTTTTCAGTTCTTAGTTGGCTTTGAAATTAAGTTTTGTTTTTTTTCTTAAAGGTTATTTTCTGGCGTAGCTTTAGCATGAGAATAACATAACTGGCTCCCCTCTTTCCTCTTCTCCTTACATGCTGCCCCTTCTGTGCTCGTCTCTACCCCAGCCTCCTAAACCCCAGACTGGAAAGGGCACCCCCTCGACATGCCTGGAAAGAAAGCGAAACATGCTAAAATCATGGAATCATTTACAAACCAAAAAGCACGGCTGAAAGATAGTGGCTGGATGTGTAGCAGTAAAAGGCACAGTCTACCTGCTCTTTAATCAAATAAATCGTTCCCAAATTTTCTAACTTTTTAAAAAAGAGATAAGTAATACCTATTCATTGGAGTAATATTAAAAAACATACAGGAAATACAGAAAATAAATTAAATGGAATTCAACTTTGTGACGATAACCAAAGCAGATTGTTTTCTTAAATGACAGGCTTTCCAAATAGAAATATTTACGTGTGAGAGAGACAAATAGTCCTTACACACGATCCATTTTGTTACTTTCATAGAGACGCGAAGTCTAGAAAGCTCTGTGCCCTAGGGGGCCTGCAAGGGTGGAGTTGTGGGAAATAGACCGTCCTTGTATACTCTGATTTTCCCCTGCTTTATCCTTTCTGAGTCTGGGGTTGTGTGTTCGAAGGCCACAGAGGCTGGTGTGCTAAAGACGTTTCTTCTTTGCCCAGATCCCAGGCAGACGCAGTCTTCCCCACCGTGGTCCTACGACCAGTCCTACCCCTCGTACCTGAGCCAGATGACGCCCCCGTCCATTCACTCCACCACCCCGCTGTCCTCCACCCGGGGCACCGGGCTGCCTGCCATCACCGACGTGCCCAGGCGCATTTCAGGTAAAGACCACACTTGAACTCAAAACCCACTCCGGTGCAGGGGTGGGGTTGGGACTGCGGGACGAGCCCAGCTGTCTCAGCTACACTCACAGTAACTCTCCATCAGAGGCATGTGGACAAGGGTCTGACAGCTGCAAACCAGGTCTTCTGAATTATGGGGCTACTGAGTGCTTGAACTTAAATTGAAGTCAAGAGACTGCAAGTCCACCAGAGATGGCATCCTTGTCTAAGATGACACTCAGTGCCCTCCCAGTTTCAGTCCCACTGAATTGCATGCCCTTTGGTTGGCTCTGTCTCCTAACTGGGACCTTCTCCTGAGGGTCTTGTACCAGGCCTTCCTCTGCTTGTGTTCCTTTCTGTTCCTAACGTCTGCCTGAAAGCCAAATGACAGCCTGAAGGCACAGCCCTCCGTTTCTAGAGGCTCTTAAATCCCAGGAGTCCCAGGTAGCCAGTTCTGAGGGAGAGCGCCTGCAAACTTCAGATCCTTGCCAGACATGTGTCACTCCAAGTGCAGTGGGGCTGTAAGAGTCTTAAAAGGCCATGTATGGCCTCTGAGCGGCCAGCTCAAGACCGAGGCAGCCTCTCCACGAATCACACAGCTCACTGCTGTTGCTGTCAACGTGGCAGCCCTGGGGCTCACACACCCCCTCTTCCAAAGGCACCACAAAATTCTGTGACTCATGGTGGCAGCGTGTGTGATTAACATCCTGGCTGCCCCTCTCTCTCATGGAGAATTCATCCCAGGGAGCCAGAGAGTATCCACGAAGATGTCAGACTGACAAGTGGAGGAAAGTTAAAGGCTCTTGGCCAACCATATGAGTCCTGTGAATAAGAAAAAAAAATCTGTCATCCACCCCTTGACATCCAGACCGCAGCCCTGCCCCCATCAGTACAGAAGCAGCCCCCCAGAGGCACACACAGTTGGATCCTCTATTCGCCAGACACTCTCCTCAGCGTTCGGGCGCCATGCACCTGTTTGACTCCTGGCCAGGTTAATGCCTTTCTTTCTTTCTCTTTGTGTTTCTGTCTCTGTTTTCTCTCCCTCTCTCATTTTCTGCAAAGCTCGAAGCCGGTACTCACTCCGCTGAGTTGCACCACTGGCAAGCTGACGGGCCGCCAGCAGGCTTGCAGGTTGTGACTAGCTCAGACTCCTTTATTTCTTTCAACTTGGGAGGAGGGAAGGCTTTGTTTCTCAAGCAAATAGCAGGAAAGGGCTCTCTGGTCCTAATGCCTTCACATTTTCTGCCACAGACGGACTCCCATAGGGGTGAGTAGGGAAAGAAGGGGTGGGGGAGGGAAACCTCAAGAGTCTTTGGAAAACCACGTGACCACTTTTCATTCTGACCGCTGTTCTTATTGTCATGAATCACATGATATTTGTTGGGGAAGTGTGCAGAGTATAGAATTTTAGTGATCATTTCCCTTGACTGGAATGACTCCCTCCCATTGGCAAACATCAGTTAACGACACAGGAAAGGATGAGGAAGGTACGGGGGCGGGTAACCAGGGCTGACGCGGGATCGTAGGTATAGTGTTGGGTGGTGGGTGTTGAGTTAGTTCTGGTCATTCCTTCTGTAGTTTAGACTGAGTCCGTTTTGTCTTACACGGGGCCAAGGTGACACTTGGCCGGGACAGATTTGTGCAAACTTGGTTTCTGTTTAGGGTCCTCTGGGGCTTCCGTCTGTCCAACCCTCTGTGGCTGAAGCAGATTTTGCTGTTTGTCCTCTGGCAGTACCTGGAGGGAAAAAAAAAAAAAAAAAACAAAAAAAACCTCAGGGAGTGATCGCAGCCTTAGAGACACTTATCTCCAGCATTTTCTCGCTGAGGTGTATTCGCATGTGAATTCAGTGGGAAAACGGTTGAAAGTAACACTGAAAATGGCATTTTATCACTTACATGTGTGATACGGAGCAGCCAGATTATTTGGAGGCAATGTACTGATAATTAATTGAAACATTTCCATAAACGAACACAACACAGCTTTTCTCATTTCACAGAGGAGACAGAAACTGGTTAATTACCCAGCCGTATATTGATCTGAGGCCAATGGTGGGAACGGGCCTCTGCTTTAAACTAGTTTGAGACTGAGTTTAGTCCAGTTTTTTTCCTCCCACCCCAAACATCTCTATGAGTTGTTCCTGGCAAAGTAACATGGTGCCAGGGTGGGAGGTTCTGTATAAACATTAAAGCGAAGAGAACAGAAAATCCTTCTTGTCAGCAGTAGGGAATCAGGAAGAAAGAACTAGAAGTGGACTGTAAGGGAACTAGAGGAGCCTTGCTTTTTCTGACCTTGCTCTTGGGTGTGGGCCTGTGTCTGCAGCCCAGGGCGCTGCCTGGTGGACTAGGGGACCAAATCATCTGGAGTGAGCCCCATTTTCAGTTCCCTGGGGACTGGTCCTAGGACACTTCTTGGAGAGGAGCCTGTCTCATAAGTTCTCAGGTACCAAGTTGCGTACTCTCTTCTTCTTATTCCCCTCAATATCTAAAGGTATCCCTAAGTTCCAGGATGCTATGTCTCTGTAACACGGGCAGCTAAAATATTAACCTCTGTCTCCATCTCCAAGTAGCTCTGTGTTCACTTTTTAAGATGCTTTCCAGAACAGTTCCTGTTTTACTGTGTAGAGACATCAGTTCTCATCTCGCTATATGAAGGGATACACAAAACATTCTCAAGTGATCTTGGGTGAGAAAGAATAAAATTCCTCACTTATACAGTAGGGTTGGAGGTTCAGACCCAGGTTTGAATTCTAACTCACACATATATCAGGCAAGTTTCTTACATCTCAGAAACTTAGTTTTATTATTTGTCAAACAGGGATATAATATTTATCTCTTGGGGTTACTGTGAGGATTAAATGAGATGCTTAGTGTAAAGTGCCTAGGGCAGGCCTGACACACAATATGTGCCAAACAGATTGTAGCTGAGATGATGAAGCTAACATTGTTTTGTAAAAATTGTATGTCTGTATATAATTTGTAGGCAAGTCCTGGTTTAAATGAATCAGTAGGTAAAAATCTAAACTTTTAAAGGGATTATTTGCTTTCTAAAATGGATGGCTACAGAGTATATTTAAAACAAAAATCACCATGAAATATTTAAACAAGTTAATACTCATATGACATTCATAAAGCACTTAACACAGTGCCTAACACATAGAAGTACTCAATAAATGTTTGTCATTATTATTATTATTCCATAGACTTATAAATTTTTATAGAGCTAAAAGCAGTTGGGAGCCATTCACAAAAACTCAATAAAGCACTAAGAGAATATAACTATTCAGTTATAGTGTCAGAAAATAGAAGATGTTAAATTACACTTAGATGTAACTAGGCGTGCTAAGGTTCTTTTCCAAGGAGTCATAGGAATAAAGGGGACCAGAAAGATCTTTCAGAAAGAAATATTCCTAAAGAAATTCCGTTTCATCCTAAAAGACCATTGCAAAGGAAGACCATGATTTAATCTGTTTAAAGACCTTCAGAGAATCCAATTTTACAACTTCTTTTTTGTTACCCTTTCTTCTGAGTAATTTTTCAAGTGCGGCTACAAATGCTCAAACTTAATGAATTATGATAATGACAATGGTATTATACCACATAGCTCCTGTAGTCTCCCTCAAATTCTTTATGGAAGCAAGGAGTAAATAAAATAAGATGATAAAGATACATCACTAACATTCTCTACTTTATCGCAAAGAAAGATACAAACCCAGGTATCTTGAAGTTCACGGGGGCAGTACAAAGATTCAGAAAATATTTCCTTAACCTTGAGTGGCCTTCAATAGTATAACAAGAACAATAGCAGTGGTTATAAGTTATGGCTGAACAGTAAATTATTGTCGTCTGGTTGACTAATAGGGTCTACCTTATTGTATTGAGTTTAGTTCATATCCAGCCGAATTATAAAAATCAAGCAGAAACCAGTCTAGAGATACCTAGTGCAGCAGAAGCCCTGTAGGGGTTGGTTCCCCTCCCCACCATACTTACTGTGGTAAAGTATGGCCTTATCACATAATAATCTGTATTTAAGTGGCACCCCCCGATCCCCAGAGATTTTATACATTATCTCATTTCATCTTATATGATCCTAAAAGAAGATTCACTACACAGAGGTAGCCAAAGTTATTTCTCACTGATTCTATTAAAGAGCAAGGTGTGTGGCAAGACAAGCAGGGAACCTTGACAACAAACCAAACCGTTGCCTGGCTTCATCATTGTAGTATTTTCACCCATGGCATTTTTGATGTTCAAAGCACTTGTGAGGCTTAACACAAAGGTGATAATTACTTTTCTGGAGCTCATTAAAAAATAGTACGTAGATAAATAATTACTGACTTTCAAAATGTAGTTTATGTAATTATACTCTTAGGAAAAGAAGCACAGCTGTTTATTGAGTCTTATTCTTTGACTGGTGGGTAAGAGTGTGAGCTATTGGTAGCCTCCTAGCAGAGACTGTACGTTGGGTTGGTTACTCACTGCAAATAACTCCTCCTCGCCCCACCCATCTGAGTGAAGTATCTTAGATTAACCTAAGTCTGTACCACTCTTTGGCATACACGAGGTGGAAGGGGTTTATACAGGCATTTTTCTGCAGTCTTGGTCATTGTGCCCATGGACCTCTCTGATCCTTTCTGGAGGTCTCTTAGTGTGGTAGGATACATGAATTAGAGATGCAAGGTCGTACACATTGGCTGCCTCAGGTACCCTGGGAGAGGCCAATACAGGTTGTGTGGATGATTTTTCTCTGCAACTGTAGGATCATTTTACATGAGACAGAGTTAAGAACTGTAATCTTTTTGAAGGGTTTTTTTTTTTCCTGTTTAAGCAAATAGTCTTGAATTCCTTCTTTCAAGATATTTAAATATCGACGAATTCCACTTAATCAACTGTACAGGACTATTAAAGATGTCTCAATTTTTATGACTCTTAGTCGCTCAACTCTAATATTTCCAAAGAGCAGCAGAGAATGGAATAGGGATTAGTCTAATAAAAAGTTCCTAAAAATTATTTTATTACTACCACAAAATCTAGAAACTGCAGTGGAAAAACTCCATGTCCTCACTCAAGGTCTAGCGGGAGGATTGTTTCATGTCATTTCAAAGCCGGAGGTGTTTGAGGTAGTTCATTTTTTAAATGTCGCTTATAGCCGAGTTTCTGTCAGCTCCCCTGGTTGAGGGTTTGGAACCAGCAGCTTCAGTAATGTTTCAAGTATATGTGGACATTAATTTTAGCAGGGCCACTCAACTCACAGGAGGGAGTGATGCCTTAAGAGAGGTAAAAAGGAAAACTCCAGCAATTAATACTAATAAACCAGAAAGTTAAAGCAACTATAATAAAACACTAGACCATCTCCTTTTTTTTTTACTGTAGAACCCTTCCTTTCTTAAGACCCACCTATTTGGTAGACACACCTCTGCCATCGCAGCCATGGGCAAGTAATTAAGTTTAATAGGAGCCACTCTTATTTTGAAGACGTTCTCTGTTTAAAGCCACAGAGGGGGAAGTTATTAAATTTAATGGACCCTAAACAAAGGCAAGCCCTGTGTTACCAATTGAACATTCAATATTCTTCCCTATAACATTGACTGTGATCGGTTGGGTTCTTTTTGCATTCCGTAAGTTGCAGTTCATCTTGCTTTCTTTAGAAATGGGCTATTTTCTGACATGAGCAGAGGATATTTTTTATCTTACTGCTGTAGGCCCAGTTTTCCAGGGCCTCCCTGGACCTCAGTTGAGCATAACTTTTGAGTTACTGGTGCTGAGGATGCAAGAAGTGGTTTCCGTTCCTACGACATCAGTGGGGGATAGTTGGCCCAGCTCACAAAGTTGACTAAACTTGGTTGTATGACTAGTTACTGCTACTTGTAGCTAGACTGAGCTACCGAAGCACAGAATGAAACCTGTGTACACGGTTCGACTCTGACTTTATACGTGGTTCTTGTCAGTCGTTTCTATGACGATGTATTTTTGATACATGTACAACCACCCACATATGGAGAAAAGACTCAGTAATGAAAGCAATCATGCTTATGCAGGGATGGCAAAGACATGGTGACACATTTTATTGAAAGGTTTGCTCTAATCCCTTTCTTTTCATAGAAGAAAGCTTGGGAGCTTGAACCTAGCTTCACCAAAAGTATTAAAGTTAATTTTTGAATGACACAGTGGCTTCTGTGGTTCACTGTGATCTGAGAAGAGGGTGGAGACAGTTGAACCAAGGAAACCTGAGTTTTAGTTTCACTGTCACTAAAGACTCTTTGCACTGTTCTCAGGTGTGTCAGTTAAGTTATTGTGCCTCAATGGTCCTGTGTAAGTGAATTACACAAAATTGCCCACCTACGTGTCTCAGAGCTTCTGCAGGGAGTACGATCATGTCTGTCCAGGGATTTGTTGTTCTTAGGACTTTTGGTAAAGAAAGCTTGCCTGACCTGATAAATGCTAGTGGAAGAACTAAGTTATGTCATTAGCTTCAAAAGAGTAGGAACATGCTATCATATATATTTGTTTTCAAATGAATGCTCTGTTTTTTAGAGCAGTTTTAGATTTACAGAACAATTGAGCATAAGGTGCAGAGTTCCTATATCTCTCCCCCACACCATCCCCACTGGCCACTTTTTCATATTATTAACATCTTGCATTTGTGTGGTACAATTGATGAACCAATATTGATGTATTATCGTTAACTAAAGTCCATAGTTTACATTAGGGTTCACTCTCAGTGTTGTGTACTCCTGTGGATTTTGCCAAATGCATAGTGCCATGCAGCCACCATTACAGAATCACAGAGAATAGTTTCATTGCCCTAAAAAAATCTCCTGTGCTCCACCTACTTCTCCTTCCCCAACTGCCCCCCAGCCCCTGGCAACCACTGATCTTTTTCCTGTCTCTATATTTTTGCCTTTTCCAGAATATCATATAATTGGCCTTTTCAGTATGTAGCCTTTTCAGACTGGATTCTTTCACTTGGCAGTGTGCATTTAAGATTCCTCTGTATCTTTTCATGGCTAGATAGCTCATTTCTTTTTACTACTGAATGGGATTCCATTGTAAGGATGTTATTAAATTTTATAAAAACATCCAGACTGTTCTCCCTGCACCTCTGAATACTACCACCCCATTTCCTTTTGTTACTGACTTAGTGATATTTCTTTTTAGAAAGCATTTCATGCATTCCTACCTGGGGGAACAAGTCCTCTGTCTCAGCAACTGTCCCCAAATGGTCCAGATTATGGTTTTCCTTATCTTTGGCCCATTTTTAAAAAAAAATATTTATTCATTTTATTTATTTATATTTTTTGCTGCATCGGGTTGCAGCACGCTGCTCAGGCTCTTCGTTATGGCACGCGGGCTTCTCTCTAGTTGTGGCATGCGTATTTTCTCTCCCTAGTTGTGGCACAAGGGCTCCAGGGCGCATGAGCTCTCTAGTTGAGGCGGCTTAGTTGCCCCGCGGCATGTGGGATCTTAGTTCCATGACCAGGGATCAAACCCACGTGCCCTGCGTTGTAAGGTGGATTCTTTACCACTGGACCACCAGGAAAGTCCCTGGCCCTATTTTATTTTATTTTATGTTTAAAATTTATTTATTATTATTTTTTGCGATACGCGGGCCTCTCACCGTTGTGGCCTCTCCCGTTGCGGAGCACAGGCTCCGGACGCGCAAGCTCAGCGGCCATGGCTCACGGGCCCAGCCGCCCCGCGGCATGTGGGATCTTCCCGGACCGAGGCACGAACCCGTGTCCCCTGCATCGGCAGGCGGACTCTCAACCACTGCGCCACCAGGGAAGCCCCTTGGCCCATATTTTAATTAAAATATTTTTCTTTGGTTTTGCCCATAGAAACATTTACCTTTAGGTGGTCGTTCCCATCAATTCAAGTACAGCACAGACCCAAGCTAAAAAATACCAATCCATTTATGTTATGGATTGATAGCTGCCTCCACAAATACTCAGCTCTTCTAGGTAAAGGATGCTCCTTTTCTCCTAAGAGTGGCTGGCATTCCTCAAGTATCCCTCATACTTGCGGGCCAGCCCATTTCTCTGCATTGGCTGGACAGGGCCCGACTGATCCTTCTTCAGGCATCCTCTTCCCAACCACCACTTTCCTCCAAGTGAATCACTCTCTCCTCCATTTCTCGTCCCTGTACTTTGGGCACATCTCTAATGTGTATGTATTTTCCTTTAGTAATAATTTCATTATATGCCTTTCCCCTTTCGTAGAAGATAGGCTTCTCCAAGGGCAGGACTGTGTCTCACACATCCTTGCATGGGATATTGGTGCATAGTAGGTGCTCAGTGAATGTTTAATGGAAAAAATATTAGTGGAAAAGACAATAGAAAAAAAAAAGGAAGATTGGCATGTAGGAAAAAATGGAAGAAGAAAGGGAAAAAGGAGAACGAAGATTTTATTCACCTGGGAAAACAAATAAAGGACAAAACAAGAGAAACTTTTATGACTGATAAGGACAGGAAATAGCACAGTAAGAGTATGCATGAGCACTGTATATTTTTATTTCCAAGTCTCTTTGCAATGTGTTTCGCATTTAGAACGCATATCAAGACTGCATCTGTTTCCAGTACTTGCTGCTAACAGTTAGTAATCATGCCAAAACATACTTTAGATCCAGCTTGAAACCAAATGATCAAATAGAGTTTTTGATTTCTAATTTAGAGTCTGACATTAATTATAGCCGTCATGTAATAAAGTGTCAAAATCTTTCTGAGAAAACGATAGAAATTATATTAACTAAGCCATAAAGTGAAGCAAAATTATTCCTCCAAAACAAAGCAAGAGATCTGGTTTGGACAACTGTCATTTCTCACAAAGTCTTCTGAATTTTTCCTGTTTTCACCTATTCTTCCCCCCCGCCCTTTTTAAACTCTTGCCGTATGATGGGGTTTGGTGACACATCACCTCACCGTCCTGGTCAGTGGTCTCTGGGCAAACTACACTTTCTCAGTGGCCCTCTTAATGCCTGGCATCGAGAACCAGACTTCTTTATTCTTGGCCCCTGCTGGTGCCAGCTAACGTGGTCTTGGTTCTTTGGTGGCCATGTTACACTGTTTTCTCATATTTGCCACTTCCTGTCAAGCTGCGCTTCTCCCATTTCTAACTTCTGCAGTTTGTTTTTTTTTTTTTTTAGATCCAAGTATAGTAATTTATAGTTCTTCCTGTTAGGTTTTATTTTATTTAATTCAGGTAATAGTTTCTACCTGTCAAGAACTTTGGATTTTTATTAATGTCACCCAATATATTAGTAGTCTCTTGCTTTCTTTCCAACCTAAAGTGTCTTTCTTCAATTCATTTCAGCCATTTCAAGTCGGGTCAACAGATACTTAGTATGTGACTTAAAATGTGCTTAGGCAGGCAGTGAATAAAAGCAAAACAGAAGACATCATCTCTGCCTTCAGGAAGGTTTCAGTCTCATTCAGAAGACATGATGGGAATATGAAACGGTTACATTATGATACCAGCTCGTGTGGATGCCAGAATATGCAAAAACTGCTCAGGATTTTCGTGAAAGGAAATCTCTTTTGCCCCTGCATAAACTTAAAGTCTTCTCCTTTAGGAAATTAAAATTCAATTCCATTCTGCTCAGATTATATTTTTACTCTGAATTGCTTCAACAATTACGTTTTCAGCTGAAAAAAAAAATGACACTTGTTGACACGTGTGGTTTCATAATGTTTCTTAAGATATGACAAGAACATATAAGGCCTTGTCTTTTCCCAGCTAGATTGAAAGCTTCCTTTAGGCCAAGGACCTGGCCTTCTAATCCTTTGCTACCTCTGTTACCCTCTCTCTGCTCTGCATGTAGATGCTCATGGGAAGTCCGTGCCTGAAGAAGAAAAGTCTACCCAGTAGTCCGGGCTGCATGCCTCAGGGTTAACTATGCTCTGACCATTAGGAATTGGCTAATGGATCTAGAAGTGGGGCTGTATAGGAGACTAAGGATAATTGTCATTTACCTTAATTTCATATTCTGTATACACACATATGGTCCTAGCACATAATTATGTTATAGAATTTTCCACTGTCTCTTTTAAAGTGAAGGAACACTGTTAGATATGTGCTCTAACATATACATGCATATGTGCATGTATTTACCTATTCATTCCATTTAGAATGAAAATACATGTGAATATTCTTAACGGGTCTCTTATTTGGGATAATCCTAAATATCAACCAAGCTACTACTTACTTTTTTTCAGGAAAAATACATTATTAGTATTATTTTGTTACCTTATTGAGCACTGCTTTCTCAGGAAATATTACTTGATCAGTGCTGGTAGAAAAAGGGAAAGAGAAACTGCATGATTATATTAAGTTAGTTTTTAGGTTTGTTAATATGTGGAAATAGTTATAAGGGAGAACTCAGAAAGATATAACTAAACAAGTAAAAAGCTTTTGAATAATTTAAATTCTGTATGATACAACATAGATTACAGCCCTTAAATTTGAATTGTTCCAAGTTTTTGGGTAGTATTTTATTTCAACAGTTCATTTTCATAAAACAAATAGGAAGGCATATATTATTAAATTGGGTTGGAACATAAGTCACTTGGTCTGAGGTAAATCTAGGATCCCATTTGACTAAACTGTCCAAATTATTATTTTTTTGATGTGACTCTCAAGAAATTCATGAATGTCAAGTCTATGAACATCATGTAAATTAAAATACTGCTCAGGCAATATTGTCCCTGAATATCTCAAAGGATTTCTTCCACAGGAAGGTGTCATATCTTTTCCGGAGAGACTTTCACCTTAAGTGACCAGCTTAGAAACAGCCAAGCATGGGGGACTGGGATAAGACCAATGTTTCTGTATTCAGACGTTGGCTACAGCTGTCTCCAACCCAAATGGTCACCATTCCAGCTTCCTGTTGTAATTAATAATAATGTTATCATTAATGGAATAATAATAACAAGTATAAGGATGGTTATAAACACTCCACCCTATGCCAAGGAGAGCAGTGATTCATAATAAATCAGTAATAAACCCATTGATGTGGATACAATAAATCCACATGTAATTAAGAAGAACCCTTTCTAAATAACAACTACAGAGGAAATAAAAACAGGCTTGGAAAAGAGGAAAAAGTCTGATAATACTGTTGTGGTACTCATCATCAAAAATAACAAAGCTGTAAGCTCCCAACCTACACCTTGGGAAAACAGTGATTCTCAGTATTGCTTAAAGGAGTGGTGGAGAACTGGCCTTAAAGATTCCGAAAAGAAGGGGCTTCCCTGGTGGCGCAGTGGTTGAGAGTCTGCCTGCCGATGCAGGGGACACGGGTTCGTGCCCCGGTCCAGGAAGATCCCATATGCCGCGGATCGGCTGGGCCCGTGAGCCATGGCCACTGAGCCTGCACATCCGGAGCCTGTGCTCCGCAGCGGGAGAGGCCACAACAGTGATAGGCCCGCGTACCGCAAAAAAAAAAAAAAAAATTCCAAAAAGGAAAGAGTTTGACTCCCTGGGCAGTTAATAGAACAAGTTCCATTTTTTCTGACCTTAGAAGTTTATAGGTTGTCAAGAGTACCATACCTTTGAAGCATTAGCTGAGTCTTGGTTTTCGATCCACTCTCTCTTTTAATTGGCGCATTTAGACCATTGACATTTAAAGTGATTATTGATATAGTTGGAATAACATCTACCACATTTGTTACTCTTTTCTTTTTATTGCCCTTGCTATTTATCTGATTTTTGCCTGCCACTCTTTTCTGCCTTTTGTGGTTTTAATTGAGTGTTTTATATGATCCTCTTTTCTCTCCTTTCTTAGCATATCAGTTCTACTTCTTCTTTAACCTTTTTTTAGTGGTTGCCCTAGAGTTTGCAGTGTACATTTATGACTACTCCGAGTCTTTCAATAACACCATACCACTTCATGGGTATTGTGAGTACCTCACAATATATAAACATCTGTGTGTAGGTTTTGCGTGGACGTAAGTTTTCACCTCCTTTGGGTAAATGCCGAGGAGTTCAGTTGCCTCATCGCATGGTAAATGTATGCTTAGTTTTGTAAGAAACGGCCACGCTGTCTCCCAAAGTGGCTGTACGTTTTGCATTCCCACCAGCAATGAAAGGGATTTCCCATTGCTCTACATAATCTCTGTGTGCCTTTATATTTAAAGTGCCTTTCTTGTAGATAACATACAATTGGGTCTTTTTTTTTGATCCACTCTAACAGTCTCTGTCTTAATGGTGCATTTAGACCATTGACATTCAATGTGATTATTGATATAGTTGGATTAGTATCTCTTTGAAGGGCTAGTAAAGTCTTAAATAATCTTTTTAATCCAGCAAATGATTGAAGCATTTAAATTTGGGACACGCATCCCCAAAGAGAATAGAACCCAACAGTGATAAAGTAGCAGTTGTTCAATAAAATTGTGTTGAATTGACTTGGTTTATCAGAAAAACATTTCTTCTGAGGCCCAGGCATATGGCACAGTTATTAAACTCTCATAGCATCACTGGACGTGTGTTGGAAACAGCACTTGGCTAGGAATTGAGGAACCTGACACCTAATTTTGGATGTGCCTCTGAGTTCTTGAGCAGGTCACTTAACTTCCATGGGTCTTAGTTTCCTCAGGTGTGAAATGAGTTAGTTGGGCTAGATATTCGTGAAGCTTTGAATGTCTGTGATTCTAAATTAAGGCCTGAAAGCACATCAGAAAACTGGATACTGCCACTCATAATAAGAATAAAGGCTAGTATAGTATTTGATTTATGAACTAAATTTATAGGAATAACTACTACAGATGTCAGGGAAAGCTTTGTCTTGTGCTCCAGTTGATTCTGATGAGAAGCGACCTAAGATCAGGTTAATTAATGCCAAAGAACTTGACACTTGACCACAGCTGAGCTTCTGTACATGATGAAGCCTCACATATGTGTATGTGTGTCAGGGTCTGCAGACAGATTTTGAAACCCCAGCTTTAATTTAAAATTAAGGAACTTAATTTCATTGACATTTTACACACCCTTGCGTGGCTTTATGCAACTTTTCTGTGTTACACGCTCTTTACCAGAGGATGGTTATAATGAAGTGTACTTTATCTCACTGGAGAAATGCGAATCTTGTAAGCTAAAGGTTATTAAAACAAAAGGTGAATTTTGTAAATAACAGAATAAATGGGATCAGAGACCAGACTTTCTATATTAAAGAAATTAGATATATTTAGAGAAAATATGATTAGAATTATAACAAATTTGCTTTTAGTGATGTATTGCTATCATAGTGTTTTATGTCCACATGATAAAAATCTTTATTAATACGGTGATTAGTAAAAGCTCAGGGAGCTTTTTCTAATGGCGTATGACGTGGTGATTAAACATTCAGTCTTTGGAGCCAGGCTCCCTGGGTTTAAATCCAGGACTCTTCACTCACTAGCTGTGTGATCTTGGGTTTATTACTTAGCTTGTCCGTACCACAACTTTTCTATCTGTAAAATGGGCTAATAATAGTAATAATAATATCACCAATGTAGAAAGGTTGTTATGAGGACTCAAAGGTAGTTAATATATGTAAAGCCCTTAGAATAATGCCTGGCACTCAATACATGGTAGCTTTTCCTGGGGAAGGGTAGACAGTTGAAAATAAGAAAATATTATCTAGGGATATGTGCTGTGAAAAAAATAAAATAGGGTGATGTGATGCGGAAGAAGCATTTAAGCTGAGATCCAAATAGCCAGGAGGTGTAGCTCTGCCCCATCACCCCAGGCAGTGGGCAAGAAGAATGCCCAGTGGCTGGAGTGTGTAGAAGGTGAGATGCCGTCAGAGGGATGGGAACCAGGTCATGCAGGGCCTCGCTGGTCAGGATGAGACGTTTGGATTTGCAGGTACCTACAGTGATGAGCCACTGGCAGATTTTAAGCAAGGTCACGATAAAAATGGATTTCTATCTTTCAAAGGTCACTCTGGCTGTTTGGGGGAGAATTTTGTAGGAGCATGAGGGAGAAAGCAAGGGTGTGGCCAGGAGGCTGTGGCAGTCATGCTGGTGACAGGACGGTGCTTTATGCTTACCTGGAAGGGATGGGGATGGGGAGACTGCGGATTGGAGGCGGTATTTGCAAATACCCCTGTATCATCAAAATGTTTCAGTAATGCTCCCTCCACCCCAGTCATTGGTTTACTTTAAAAGGAATAGTACTGCATCTTATAAAACCGTAGTTAATGTTTAGACGCTGTTCATACACCCCAGAGTGAAGTGGTAATTCAGGAATTGCTTGATTTATTAGGTGAATACAGAACCACCCACCTGGAAAATTCAGGCCAGCAATCCATTTTGAGAGCTGAAATGTTTGGTTTGGTTGTTTTCATTGACACATTAATCTGATTATTTCCAGTAGCTCCCCTTCCTTGGCACCGTGCAAACCCCGACTACAGTGCAGTGAAGTGAAGTGCACTGATGAGATTAATTAGGAGGACTGACCCGCATTGTATGTCCTCCTCTTAAAATGTAGGTATTGTGTTTTTATGTCTTTCATGGCCTTTATATACTATATGCTATACACTGCTTTTAAGATGGAGTGAAATGCTGTGCAGGGGCTATTAGATGATCACAAGGGAAGCGTGTGTGGCAACAGCCCTGACGGGAGGAGACCCCTGGGCAAGGGGCTGGGGGTTCCTTACATCAGGCTTGCTAGCTCATCTCCTGCGTTTGAGACAAGGAAAGCTGGGTGAGCCACCAGTACTTGTGCTCACTGGGAATGGAGTCAACAACCCCGGACACCTGCCTCCCAGAGGACTGAGAAATGGGGACATGGCTTAAACTGGGAAGAACTTGAGTTGATAAGGGATGAGGGACTTGTTCTAAGCAGAATCTCATAAGCACAAACTAGGGTTAAAGGAGGAATCTTCAAACAGCTGAGACTCTTGTATAGAGTCACTGCTGTAGTCAGTGATCACTCCCTTCTCCAATCCTTTAACCGGGCCTTCAAGAGGGAGTCTTCCCTCCCCCCACCCCCAAACCTTCCATTTGTGGTTCTAGTAATTAGCTTCCAGATCTTACGAAGATATGAGCACTTTTGACATTGCCTGTTTGAAAAGCAACAAAAGTCCTGCTCTCCATGGACACCAGCGTCCTCTTCTTCCTGCAGTGCCAAGGTGCAGAGGGAGGTGTGTCCTGAAAACTGTTACCACCATTTGTTAGCTTGTTTTAAAGGAAAGGAGAGCAGTAAAATCAGAGTCTGGGGAGCATATTTCTCGGTGACCTGATCCACTTAAAATTTAGTTGATGGATTTATACTGAGTTTTGGAAGCTCAAAGGACCCAAAATAAGGTACGATTCAAAGGGCATCAGCATCTCCTGGGATGGGACATGTAGAATAATTCCAGGGGCTCTGAAAACTTGATGGATTGGACTTCCGGATAACAGGTGGGACATTTCTTTAGCTGTGGAAGCTCATTCTTAACCTTTCTCTCTGGCTTTGTCATTTAGAATAGAGCAGTCAAGGAAGATTGAAACCAAAAGACTCAGTGTAAGGAGGATGCAAAACCAGATTGAGAAACACCAAATAACAGGCCACTGGGGGAAAAAAAAATAGGCACTTTTTAAAAGGAATAAAACTTAAAGACAACAGGCTTGAGAAGGAGGGCTGTTTTCTCCCCAGGAGCCAGGTCTGAATCCTGATGGTCAGACTTGCTTCTTCCTCAAACGAGGGGTGGTCTTTTGTGTGTGTGTGTGTGTGTGTGTGTGTGTGTTGTTTTTTTTTTGCGGTATGCGGGCCTCTCACTGTTGTGGCCTCTCCCGTTGCAGAGCGCAGGCTCCGGATGCGCAGGCTCAGCGGCCATGGCTCACGGGCCCAGCCGCTCCGTGGCATGTGGGATCTTCCTGGACCGGGGCACGAACCCGTGTCCCCTGCATCGACAGGCGGACTCCCAACCACTGCGCCACCAGGGAAGCCCGAGGGGTGGTCTTGATCAGGCTCATGGTCCCTTCCAGTTTTAAGGCTTTGGTCCTGTTCTTTTTTGCTATAACTTTGCAGTATTGTGTTGAAAATCACTACAGAAGTGGGCAAGGAGATAGATAACTAGGCGTCTATTTAGGGACCTTGGAAATAGAAAACTGGCGTTGTGGTTGTGTTTCAGCCCCTGTGCAGACCTTCCAAGCTAGTATTTGAAGTGTCAGCTTGAAGCCACAGCTTATGCCCTGGGTCCCTGCAGGTGGCTTCGTGGCATTGCCCAGCTCTTTGCCATGTTCCCTGGTGCCTAAATTAAGAGAAAAACTATTTCACCAAAGTGAACCCCACCCAAGGGTCTTCCTGCTAACATTTTAATGCAAAGGTAACATTTCAAATGGTAAATAACAGAACTTCCGCTTGGAAGTTGGAGAAAAAAATCTTTCTGAAAGTTTGTAAAAATCGAATAAGCAAGTACCACTTGAGATTATGTAGAAGGCAAATTGGAGCCATTCACACTGAGGTAAAACTCTGCAGTTACTGAAAAATGTGGCAAGTGAGCTCTAACAAATAGAACAAATAGGCAAGTTAGCCTTGAGGGAAACAGGGGATGAATAAAGAGATTTGTACAAATACAACCTGCGGGTTGGGACTGTGGATTCCGGTGGCATCACACTGGGTGTGACAAGGACCATGGCCCAGTGCAGTTTGAGGACGAGGGGCCTCCAGCAGTGCGTCAGGCTCAGAGGATGCTGGTCTGAAGGCTGGGTCGGCCAGGAGACGTGGAGATTCGGGCAGGCGCCCCTGAACGTGTGAAGAAAAACTGAAGACACCACCAGGGAATCGTCCCCGTGGTGGGGAGGCTGGAGCTCTCCTGCTGCTCTAATTCAGCAGCTCCCAAGAGGAAACTGAAAAGACCCAGGATGCTCACATCATCGATAACAGTGGCTTTTCTGATGGCAGAAGTTACTTAAGGCCTGCAGAAGAAGAACACCGTGTTACAACAGATTAGGTGCAGAGGAAAACGGGAAGGATTATACAATAGCAACTATATCCAAAGGTGATAGTAAAATTAAGTGCATAGCAAAACTCAGTATTAATAATGATAATAATATTTAGATAGTGTTTTAAATATATAGAAAAGAGAGACACAGACATTCTCATTTGACCTCACAGCAGCTTATTGGAGTATAGACGTTATTATAGTCCCTGTTTTGCCAGTAGGAGTTTGGGCTTGGGGACAGTCAGAGACTTGACCTCTAGGTCACATGGGGAGATGGGGGAGGGAAAGACTCAACCCCACATCTCTGGGCTCCAAGTGTGCTTTCCCCATCATGTGTTGTCATAGGGGTCTCCACATCAGAGCCAGATTTTGCTACGAAACCTGTAGGGTGTCATCCTAAGAGGGATTTTTATCACATTGGTCTTTCCAGGCTACCTTTGGGGGACCTAACACCAGTAATCCTTCCTAAGTAGCCAGTGTTCATGCTTACAGGTCAGAGAACCCAAAATAAAGTAAAATCCACCAGATTCCTACCAGAAACAGCAGTGGAAATAATCCACCTTCTGATTTTTGTAAACCTGAATTTTATTCTGAGATGAAAAATGTACATGTTAATGAAATCTTAAAACCTGAAAGTATGTATTTTTATGTGTGGGGCAGGGAAACTTAAGCTACTTAAATTATGCATAACAGTATATCCTATCCTGCAGGAGTTGGAAAGGTGGATATAAATATTTATATTAATTTCAGATAGGTCAGATCAAAACAATTTTCTGGAAAAGTCGAGAACGAAGAAGAAAGAGAAATAGCTCACATCATATCTCTCATTGAACGTGTGAGCCTAAAGCAAATTTTAACCCCCTTTACTGCTAAATTTAATGACTTGAAAAGCTAATCGTGTTCCCATTTTCTTTTGGCCTCCTTGCAAACTGTTGTTAACAGTTATACTTTTTTTATTTTGTGGAAGAACTTAATTTTCTAATCGGCATTTTGTATATCGAGGGAAACCTGGTATTTTTCACACAGTGGATTTACATATTTCATTTAAAAAAAGACTGTAATGCTGTTTTTTTAATGAATGGGCACCTTTCTTTAGAGGAACAGCACTTCTAATAGAATTTTAAAGGTACTTTTGGAATTCTCAAGGTTTTGTAATATGTAGCTGAATTCGAATTTTAGAGCTGGAAACCCATAAAGATGATTGAGTCAAGTTCCATCATTTTACTGACAAAGAATGGGGTGGGAGGGGGCTCCACCATGATCACCCTTCCCATTTAGGGACACTGCTGTGACCAGAACCCTCCCCAACCCCGACTGCTAGCCCAAGGCTCTAGAATCCTATTCTCCTGCTACATATCTAATAGACCACTGACATTATTTTGCTATTGCTACACATGGCCATTGTGATCTGAAGGAAAAAAAAAAGCTATCCCTGAATTATCTCCTTTGCCCCTTTCCTCTTTTCACCCTCGAATTAATTCCTTATGAATAGACCGAGTAGACTCTGCTCCACATCGGTGACAGCACCATCTCTCCTGGCCGGTCATCAGCTGTTTTGGGCCACATCTAGAGCACACTCAGTGGACAGTATTCCCAGGCTGGGGAGAAATAGGGCTCAGGTTTCAGGCAGGCAGAGAACTTCCACTGTTGGAGGAGCTACTGTTGGACTATTAGTTGTGTTTTTGTGTGTTTCTCTCAAGGATATGGAGCTGACCAGGCCCTCTTTTTTTTTTTTGTCATCGAAACAAGTAGCTCCTCTCAGACACCTTAATGCATAACTAGGTGTGTCTGTTTACACTTGGGAGACAGCGGTCTTCATGTCCTAAAGAAGTACAAGGAGTCTGGGAGCAGCCACAAACAGATGTTGAAATTGTCCATTTGCGGCAGGGTTATTACTATAGCACCAGGAATAAACATTGAGGATGAAACCCCTCTGCAGGGGTGGGTGTGTGTGTTGAGAGGGCAATGTTATCGAGCAGAGTAGAAAGTGAAAGGAGGTCCTCTTTTTCTTTTTTTTTTCGATTTGCCTTAGTATTTGTTTATCTCCTACAACAAGGAAAATTTCACTATTTGGCTTTGGCTGTTTGAAGGCTTTTGCCAAATGCTTTACAATCTGTAGGGTTTGATTTGTGTCAAAAAAACCCACTTTGAGAACAAGGTTCTATGTAACTAAGATGTGTTTGTTTTTGTTTAAATCACTCAGAAGAGAAATCATCTCTTGTCCATTGTGAAAAGAGAGGTTTCAATCAAAGGAAAATTCTCCATATTCTAAAATATACAAACATCTCTTTGAAATGGATGCCAAATCAAACTCTAAAAGGGAGGTTTTTCTTGCAGAAGTTTTGAGTTAATTCCGCGTGCAGGGCCTGAGTGGAAAAACTCAGAATGTCAGAGGAACGAGTTACTGCAACACTGTGTTTGGATTCGGAAGTTACATAAGGAGCATTGTCTCAGGACGGTATGAAGACTTGTACATGGTTTTAGGCTGAATCCTAGCAAGAAAGAAAAAGAAATTCTTTTCAAAGTGAGTCAGTTTTTCAGTTAAATAAAAGGTTGTAGTTTGGTTTCTGATATTACTGGATATAAACCTTCAATGTGAGAAGGCATGCCGGTCATCACTTAAAAAAAAAAACTTCAATCAAGATCATCCCCGTTGTTAAAGAAATACCATCTTTCTCCCTGTCAGGACTTCTCTTAGGATGAAAAATAGTAGACGCTAAAGGGACAAGTTGAGCGGGGAAAAGGGACAAATTAGGAAATGCAACAATTCCATCCTGGCTCTGCCGCTAATTGGCTGCGTCCTTGAGTTGGTGCCTCCTTTCCTTGACTGAGCTTCCACATCAGTTGGGCTTTTTTGTGAAGGTAAAACCAGATGTATGTAAAAACAGTGACAACCTAAAAAGCAATGTACCCATTTGCAACATGATTTTTTAATTGAACTATTATTTTTGAGAGTCAGTGTCGACGTGGGACAGGACAGTTTGCTTGGGACTGAAAAAGCCAGAACAAATTTTTGCTCTTAGTATAAGGGAGCAAACCCAGGGGACAGGTTAGAACGAGAGATGCACCCCAGAACCGGTGGGCAGAGCAGTGCTGTGGGTCTGGGACTAAACTGAGCCCTTTCGGTGCAAGTAAACCACAGGGGTCGTAGGTCAGGAAAAGCCGTCGGCTACAGATGGACAGGCAGAAATCAGAAGGCACAGGCAAAATGCAGTTAGAGGCAAGGCTTTAGGTCAAACCTGGCATCACCATCTCTTTCTCCTCTCACACACATTTAAAAACTTCCCGAATGTCACTCTGAGAGGAGCTACAGTGCGTTTGAAGATATGGAGGACAGAGTCGTCGTTCTCGAGGAATTTACAGGCTGGTAGAAGTGGTGAGGTGACTGTAGGTCCTCTGCATGTGCACGCCTGCCTAGAAGAGAAATATAAGTGAAGAACGAGGTGCAGAGGAAGGAGGGGTCACTCTGGGCTAAAGCAAGAACACGAGAAGACTCTTGGAAGGGGAGGGGGGGGATTGTGAGGTAGATTTTACAGGCTGCTTAGAATTTCAAGGGATTGAGATAGAGTGGAGGTGGGGGCACTGAGGGCTGAGGGGAATAGCGTAAACCCAGCGCCTGAAGGAGGGAAAATGGAAGGTGGACAGGACAGAACACGGACAGGGGTCCAGTCTGAATGGATTGTAGAGCTCCCGAAGAAGGAGAGTGAGAAACGAAACTGGAAAGGGAAGTTGGGACAGGATTGTTACTCCAGCAAATGATGACTGTGTACCTAATAGAAAGATCTAGAAACATACAGACAAACCCGAGTAAAAAGAGTGACGTGAAGTCACAGAACAGGTAGGAAAGCTTGAGGAACCAGCAAGTTGGATGTGACGAGGATTGATAAGCCATCTGGGCAGCAGATACAACACACACACAAGTGGACCTTGGATCTAAGGCTACCTTCTGTCACAACCAGGAAGCCTCTTACATGGTCTCCCTGGGACAGGAACCCCTCCCAGGCCATAGGCAGAGGGAGCCGGTAAGTGGATGCATCTGACTGGAGAGGGAGAGAGGGCACGGGTAAGGACAGGTCCCGGCAGGACACAGCTTGAGGCTGAAGCCTGTGGCTTTGATCCCAGATTACCGTGGGTCATATCAGGCCTGGGAGAGCTGTAGCTTGTGGAGCTGACTTCGAGCCTGAACCAGAGCACTTTGGTCATCTGGTTCACATTCTGGGTCTTGGGGCATCGGGTGGTTTGAGACACAGGCGTTAAGGTTCAGGATGGCTTCAGGGCTGTGGGACCACACCAGGGCGCTAAGCCCTTTGAAGGGAATTTTATTTGAAAAAAACGGTGCCCCGAGCTTGTCACATTTTGAGCGATGCTACCTCCAAGGCAGCTGCTGCCTGGAGCCTTCCTGGGTCAGCGCTAGAGTCAGTCACAGGGAGAGTCTGAAATTGCATTGGTGCTGGATTTAGTCTATCTGTTCCTACTTTAAGAAGGGGAGAATCGAGCTGGATCTGAAAACAGTCTGCGCATTTAGGGGATGGTGGAATGTGGTCGCTATGGTGATTATTTGCTCTCCTAGCCTCCTTTTCCCACTGCAAGAGGCTTTTTTTTTTTTAACAGAAGAGTTTGGTTGGGCCTGGAGCTGGGTGTGTGGAGTGAATCAGGAGTTTCAGGATTCTAATTCTCAGCTCACGTCTTTCCTAGCTTGGACCCAATTTTTAAATTTTCCTTCATCTCTGGCTCTACTAATTCAAATAATACCGTATGAAGGAATACCCTTTTGAGATGGAGATGTTTACTCTTTGCTGTGTACTTTTGCCCGTTCTCACGTACAAGAGTCTTACCCAATGAGAGAACCTGGGGAATAAATAAAGTGACTTGCTACGATCACTCAGAACATCAACGGTAAGGACCACATGAGAATTCTGGGGCTGAGTCGAGCACGGAAAATAGGTGGCAGGAATCAGCCCCCCCACCCCACCCCATTCCGCATCCCATCCCCACCTCCATCCCCAGGCCTGTCACTGACAATTGATCAGAACCCTTTCCATCATTGCCCTCCAGGTAGGCACGGCCACCAGTATGTTAGAACTCGCATGAAAGTGACACAGAATCCCTGAACCGTGGAGGGGACTGTGGCAGCTGAGCCCCCTAGGTCTGGGGCCAGGTCCCAGGCCACCATTTACTGGTCTGTAACCTTGAGGAAATCACTTTGCTTCTTGGGGTTTCAGTTTGTCATCCATAATGTGGGGTCAGTGATAACTGTCTCCCTCCCAGGGCTGGGGTGAGGGTTTAATGTGAGTAGACTCGCCGTAACGTGAGTAGACATCTCCCATGGAGTACAGATCCTCTGCAGGTGGGAACCTTCGAATCTCTTTCCCCGTAGTAAAACCTGTGACACCATGGGATGCTGTGACTACAAAATCACTTGGAGGATTCCTATGCTTGGAGCAAAGACTGGTCTGTTAAGCACCAGCCAGTGCTGGTACCCAGCGCATCCTCAGGGCATTCCTAAACAACGTACCAAGCTTGAAAGACTTTCCTACTGGAGCACCCCAAAGGGCAGAGGGAACTCGGCTCCTTCCCCACTCTGCACCCCCCAATCTGCTGACGTAACCCAAAACAACCCCAGCTCTTGCCTGGAGAGCATTTTCTTGTCTCCTGTTATACCTTAAAATTAATGTGAATTTTCCTCCATAGTGTATCTGCTTTGGTTTTAATATAAAAATAACGTCTTAACTTACTAATATCAGTTCAATGTCCCTTTTTAAAGTCCCTCCCCCATTTGTTCCCTTCTTGTATTTCATGCCTTCCTATCAGCTGAGCTTGATTGTCTAATATATAACATCTCAACCAGTTCATAAATTTCTGCTTTTAATATAGTCTGAGTTACCATTAGCACAGGCCACAGGAAAATACCAGGCTGTCCCTTCTGCATTCAGGCTTTTTGGAAAGATTTACTTAGGAGCAATTTATCATTTAGTTGCAATTTTTAAAATAATCTTAATTGGCCACATATGTTATCGAATAAAAGCCGGTCTCCTAGCCTCTGCCTCTGTCCGCGTGGCCCCACCCCACACGTGCACATGCGCACTGCATGTTGCCAGGATGTCAGAAAATTATGCCACCCGAGGTAGATGCCGTCACAGGAAAGCCTCCCCCTGATTTAAGACAAGATTACTGATATCGAAGCTGTTATTTTTAGGAGGGAAAGGCTGTTGCTTCTAAACCTCTGTCCCTCTTTTTCCTAGTTCCTCCTGTCTTAATTGTGGCTCTGTGTTTTGGTAGCCATAAGTCATTAGTGGTTTTTAATTTCTCTGAAACTGAAATGAGGTCTGAAAGGGTGGATTTGTCCCTTTTTCCTCCTTTTCTTCCTTCTTTTTTTTTCTCTGGCTAATCGGAGGAACGCAACCACATCTGAAGCCACTTGGCTCATTATGAATTTCATGGAAACTGATTCTCTGAAAGTGTTTCCATATGTGTGTTCCCCATATATCCCATCCTCTCTAAATGGGAGCACAGACGTGTGCATGGGCTGGAAATGGCTTCAGGATGTGACAGAGCAGTCATATGACCACCGCGGCACTGTGGGTGGCCCCTTCTGAAAGACACGGTGTCCTGGGTGCTGGCCTCCTTCCTGTGGCGGATCTGGTTTCAAAGACTATCCACCCTTCCTAGCCTTTAAAAAGTTCTTAATCAAGGCCTAGCAAGAAGATCTCTCTCGTTTTTCCTCCGTTTCTCTCCCCCCTTCACCCTTTGGTTTCTTCCTTCTCTCTTACCCTCCCTCCCCATGCACACACGGACACACACACACACACACACACACGCACTGCACATCTATGGCCTCCCTCCTTCTCACCGAGAGGAAATGTATTATTCCATCCATATCCTCAAAATTTGGGTGGGTTTAAGGGATGGTTGAAGTTTCTGAAAATTGCCAGCTTGTGCGTTGTTGGCTTTATTTTTATTTTTATTTTTCCTTTTTCTCTCTCTTTCCTTCAGCATAGCATACTTTCTTAGCCTTGGGATCAGCTGGTCTTTCAGAATTTGTGAGGGTGCAGTGGAAAAGTACAATTCATTACAACACGGAAAATAAATATTTATACTGGATAGTCGAGGCACTTTTCCTCTCTTTTGCAAAACTATGGAGCTTGCTGGTCTGACCTCTCATTATCTTCAAAAAATCGATTTCAGATTCTCATTTTGCTGCTTTCTTCTCCATCAACGTGATCCATTACATTTCTCCCACGGGGGGTATATTTTTCCACCCATTGTCTAATGAAATTAAAAGTAAAACTAATTTAGTGATTGATACTTGATCATTTTAGTGTGAGGGGACAAATTCAGGGAAAGTAAGAAAACCGACGTAAAAAATCTCTTAAAACCTCAATGTGGAAAATGCAAAGTAATGTTCTGTGTAGAGTCGAAAGTTGATTTTTAGGTAATGTTTACATAGCATTTCTGCTTCTGTCATGTTGCTTGCTCGGGTCTATGCTAGTAACTGATTCGTTTAGTAGATGTTTTGGAAGTACTCGTCTGTTTTCAGTACCATACCGTGAACTAGGTAGCAGAGCTGCTTTTTTTTTTTTTTGGCTGCACAGTGTGTGGGGTCTTAGTTCCCTGACCAGGGATCGAACCCGTGCCCCCTACAGTAAAAGTGAGGAGTCTTAACCACTGGACCGCCAGGGAAGCCCCTGCTAGGTAGGATCTCAAAGAAGGATACACGGTTCTTCTTCTTCATTTGCTTTCCCTTTAGCTGGAAAATGAAAATGCTTCTCTAAAACCAGTGATGATACTTTAAAATGCATGGAGTGGTAAAATTTACATCTGTAAACGTTCCAGATGTATAGGGTAAAGAAAAGGTGATAGGGATTTGTATACCTGGGAAGTCCTTGTGTAGTGGTGAGCTTTGAAGGCAGTGCTTACGTACCCAGGTCTGGCAGAGAAAAGAGAGGTGGCCGTGAGTCTGGGGATGAGGGTTCTGAGTACATGCCCCGCCACAAAGAGGAAGGTTCATACCGAGCAGTAGTGGGACGTGACCATGGAAGAGTAGAACAGAGGGCTCTGACTATGCCAATAGCCTCACCCTTATTTTCCACACCCCCTTTGCAGAGCTGCTCAGTCACGCCTGGTGAAGGGTGGCTGTGACCTGTGCTGGGTCGGGATGACCCCCTGTGGTTCAAGGCTCTGCCCCTGTGTGGCCTGAAAAGGTGGAAGATTTTCCCCTTCTGTGTGTGTTTTCATAGAATGCAGATCTCTGGAAGCTCAAGGCCGAAGCTCTACGTTTCCCCACTGGCACACACTGTCAGGGATGCAGACAGGGAGTAGCACACTCGGGCCTGAGACAGGAGGACCACGTTTTCATCTCGGGATGTCACGCAGATCCATGTGTCTCCAGGGTGCCATCTCGTCATCTATAAAGGTCATCCACAATTCTGGATGATGCTGACATACTGGCTCTATATACTACCTAGAAATTCAGACAGGAAGCAAGCTTTCCAGCCCACTCCAAATAAACCACGTGACCTTAGTGGCAACAGTTACCTTGGGGTCCAGAGGGAGAGGAGCGTGCTGACTCGCCTTCCCACAGGCTGTACCTTTCTGGCCTGGCTGTCTTTCTCCTTCCTCTCTTCTCCCCGTGGCTCCCCAGTGTAGACTTACCCACAGATACGGGCTCTCAGGATATTGGGAACAGCACGGTGGCAAAACAGAGGAATCCGTTCACTAGTGGCAGCTGCCATTTGCGGGCCCCTGTCTGAGACGTGAGGTCAACTGATGTAACAATGCTTGGGGAGAGCTTTGAACACCCTTTAAAGAGAGCTTTAGGAGGTTTTATAGGTATGGAATCATATTTGAGTTACATTTTAGGTTTGATGTCAGCATTTCTTAATGTTTATTATAATATCTATTTTCTTGATGCGTCAAAAATGTACCAGCTGTTGTGCGGAGTTCCTGATCCCCCAGCTAATTTACTTATTTTTTGATTTATCCATCCATTCATACACTTATATTAAAAAAAATTTAAGCTCTTATAATATAGACAGTTCTGAGGGATATGAGAGGAAAATAAATCATCTTTACCATCCAAAGCTTACTTTGTAGTTGGAGAGCACAGGCTACAAAACAGCTAATAATTCAGTAAAGTAGTGGCTGAGGGCCCGAAAGAGTGACATGGAAAATAAATGCTATTTCGAACAGGAGTGAAATAGGAAATTATATAATAGAGCAGTTGGGAAGGTGGCAGCCAAAATGTAGAAGGGGAGGAAGATTCTTAGAGGAGAGCGGCTCTGTGGAGATCTCGTGTATTATATGTTCCAATAGAAAGGATGCTGCGAGGGGGTTAATAAAAAGTACCCGGACGTTGTTATTTGAGATTTAGTGTGGCGACAACTCCTACCATTTGGAAGGCCTCGATGAAGCTTTGAAGTTAACGCCTCATTGCCGAGAAGTATGATGGCTTTTCATTCTGTATATTTTTGCCCTTGCATTAAAAAAGGGCAGAGGACTCTGCATTTGCCCATCTGTGTTCCACCTGGATTCAAGGCCCCTTGTCCTTTTCTCCGCCCCGACCTGCCCTCCTTGGCTGGGGCATGTAAATTCCACTGCTGAGAGGGGGTGATACATGGGTACGATGTTTCCTAGCTGTCAGCCCTGAATGGCAAGTACCCCGGTCTGCTATTTTTTTCAAACTCCTATTTCCATTCTTCTGAGAGCTCTCCTGGCCCATTTTCAACCAACCATAACGTCTTGAGGGTCTACTGAATAAGAAAATGCATGTGAAAGTACTTGGTAAAGGCCTAGAAACATCAAGTATCATTGTTATTAAGCCCCAAAGGGGAAGACGAACAGGGATTAGACTATCACTGCCCTCCGCAGCTCACTCTAGTTAAGAGTCAAGTATGACCCAAGATAACTCTATTCCAATAGAAAGGATGCTGCGAGGGGGTTAATAAAAAGTACCCGGACGTTGTTATTTGAGATTTAGTGTGGCGACAACTCCTACCATTTGGAAGGCCTCGATGAAGCTTTGAAGTTAACGCCTCATTGCCGAGAAGTATGATGGCTTTTCATTCTGTATATTTTTGCCCTTGCATTAAAAAAGGGCAGAGGACTCTGCATTTGCCCATCTGTGTTCCACCTGGATTCAAGGCCCCTTGTCCTTTTCTCCGCCCCGACCTGCCCTCCTTGGCTGGGGCATGTAAATTCCACTGCTGAGAGGGGGTGATACATGGGTACGATGTTTCCTAGCTGTCAGCCCTGAATGGCAAGTACCCCGGTCTGCTATTTTTTTCAAACTCCTATTTCCATTCTTCTGAGAGCTCTCCTGGCCCATTTTCAACCAACCATAACGTCTTGAGGGTCTACTGAATAAGAAAATGCATGTGAAAGTACTTGGTAAAGGCCTAGAAACATCAAGTATCATTGTTATTAAGCCCCAAAGGGGAAGACGAACAGGGATTAGACTATCACTGCCCTCCGCAGCTCACTCTAGTTAAGAGTCAAGTATGACCCAAGATAACTCTCCTTAGCCATCGGGGTGTGGCAGGCGCTGAGTGGAGGCTTGCAGCCTGCAAGAATAAAAGATCAGAGCTTCTTTTATTCTCCCTTGTCTTGGTTTCACTCCTTTCCCCTACATTTTCCACTTGCTTGGGAGGCCCAAGAGACCTGGTTGGGTGAAGGGAGGCCATTTCGTTTTTCCCCATAGACTTTGGCGGATAGGAGCAAGAAATTTTTACTTTTTTTTTTTTTTTTTATGCGGTACGGGGGCCTCTCACTGTTGTGGCCCCCCCCGTTTCGGAGCACAGGCTCCGGATGCGCAGGCTCAGCGGCCATGGCTCACGGACCCAGCTGCTCCGCGGCATGTGGGATCTTCCCGGACCGGGGCACGAACCCGTGTCCCCTGCATCGGCAGGCGGACTCTCAACCACTGCGCCACCAGGGGAGCCCAGAAATTTTTACTATTAACATTGATTTTATTTTTATTTGAGCTTCACGGGCATTTTATTAATATATTCTTCCCCAGGTACACTGGGTTGTGAAAAACTGCTGCTGCTGCCGTTTCAATGAGCAAGGTTCTTGCAGCTCTATTTATGATAACGACATAAATCTGCAGCTGTCTGACTGGCTAAGGGTGCAGCGAGCAGTTGTGGAATGAAATGCATCTGTAGGGAACCAGCAGGTCCTAAGGGAATCAAGCCCTTGACCTTGGTCTCATTCACATTATGCCACGAACAACTGAATTAGGTGCTCACTGTTGAGCAGATTAGATCAACAAGTCCCGAAAGAGTTTTCAAATAGTGTCCCAAGAACAGTAGCTCTCATTGGGCAACACATGGGCGCCAGAAGAACCTACTTAAATATTTCTAGGCAAATTTATTTCGGCAGATAGGCTCGTAAGACAGCAAATGTATATCTGTGGTTGTGTCCACCGAATTCCTTAAGGGTGACTAAGACTGCAGAGTGGTTAGAGGTCGAAGAGGTCTTGTCTAGCTGTGGTTCTGCCTCTCTGGAGCTTTGTGATTTTTGTAGAGCACATGGCTCCCTTCTCCGCTCAGCTTCCCTATTTGTCAGCGGGTTAGATTAGGATCATCTAAACAGTCAACGAGGGGTTTGGATTTTTTTTCACCAGAGTACCCCAGACTAGCAGAGGAGGATAAATGGGTACCTTAGGGAATCTGGGGGCATAGTTTAAAGCTTCACAAGTGCAAAATTTTGTTGAAGTCATTTTTTGTTTGTCTGAAAATTCACCCAAGTGTTGCATTCTACTCCATATCATGTCCATGTTTACTGTACAGCATACGCTTGTCTCCATGCTGGGTAAAACAAGCCTATCAGGAAGATTCACCATGTTTATCTTGGGCTTCAAGTAACTCCTGGCAGTGCTGGCTTTATTTAATCGGTAGGTTGTAATCTGGAGTTTTAAACTGGCTCTAAGGCTACAAGGCAGATCACTGGGGCCGTTACTGAGCTTTGGCTTTACATTTCTAAAATTAGATTGGGGTAAGAGTACTTTTAGAACTCTCCAGGCTTTCATCCTGATCCTTTCAGTAAGTAGATATTATATTTTCTTTACTTTAGTTGATATAATATCCAGGTCTATAGATAGTTTGTAGCTGTACGTAATGTGACTGGTGACATGGGTATGAATAGTTTGGGACACAAGGTCGAAATAACCTGAGAAGATGGTCTAAAATGAAAACTGAGTTCTTGTACAGAACGGAGATTAGAAGTACAGGTACAACCCCATTCAATGAAAGAAAATTTAGTTATATCCTTTGCTTCTGTAATAATTATTATAAATAGTCGAAGGTTAGGAAGGGGTTTAAGTTCTTTCTTTTTAAGTTTAGAATTCCTTCCATCTCCCCATCATTGATTATTATATAAGAGCTCTCACATGATACGGCAGCAAGTTAAAATTTCTTCCTACAGAACACATTGCAGCGTAACACGAAATAACTAAGTTCTAGAAAATTTTATTCTTTGTAACATAAAAATTACCATATCATCCCTTTAAAGTCCTCATGAGCTCTCTTTGCCCAGAAGGAGTTAATCCTCAAGACATGACAGTCTCAAACGACTAGAAGTCATTGGTCAGAGTTCTGTAAAGCCAGCGGAAGTTTGTTGCATTATTTTCTATAAACCACAGCCAGGGCTCATTACTTGAAAAAGGAACGTCCATTTGCATTAGCTGGCATTTAGAAGCCAAAAAGGTAGAGTGATCCTGGCATGTGATGGATAATAAAAACATCAGACAAATGTATCAGGTAAAATCGAGAAGTTGGGGGTGGGAGGTGGAGAGAGAAATTCAAAACCACACTGGAGTTTACTGGCAGGGTTCCCACATAAAGGGTTTTAATGAGGCTTCTGCCTCAAAATCAGGGAAACCACCTGAATTTTCATTATGGCGACAGTATATTTTAAGTATAAATACCCACGAGAAGCATTTTTTACGTCGCTGAGCCTACCTGTGTGAACTCTGTGCTCCCGTGGGGGGCAAACGCTGGTGTTGTAAGGGTGCCGTCTTTCCATTTGAAATTGCTCCCATTGTTCAAGCACTACAGAAGCACAGGGCAGGGAGATGGCAGATCTCATCTGGCCCCGTTGGCGATTCTGTCCTCATCACTTCTTGTACCTTCTCACACCTGAGCTTGTCAGAATTTCCTATCTGGGTGGGGTCAGGGAGAGGCCAGCGGAGGATGGAAGAATTTATAAAAAGCAGAGAGTAACTGCCCAGACTGTGCTAGTTTTGGTTTGTCATCTTGAAAGTGTTTGCTTCTGGTGTTAGAAGCTGCTCACCAGCTTTTTACTCTCTGCTTACGGGCCTGTGGATTCTGGGAAGGTACTGTGAGGGGTGGGACCTTCTCTGCCTTCCCTTCCCCACCCCCAAGGCCGTTGCTTCTCCTCCTGTCTTGGGATTCACGGTGATAGAACGTTAGAGCCGGAAGGGAACTTAGAGCTCATCCCCTCATTTTACAGATGGTGACACTGCCACCTCTGACCTCTGCCTCTGGCCTTCCACTCTCAGTAAGAAGAGCCAGGCAGGTGAGACTTTTCACAATTGCTGGGCTGGGCTGGGTGGGGCTGTCTGACTGGGACTGTCCGATGAGTGAGAAACACCTTGTTAACGATACATTGCTTTGAGGTAGTCACTTCTTGCTATCAGTGCACATCACGGCACTTGCCCCGAGCATTTTATAAAGAACACAGGCAGTATGCATTTTAACAAAAATGAACAACTCTCGATCAGCACCTTGAAAGAAAAATATTGGGATGATTCGTTTAATAAATATTGTAGTATCCAAGAACGTGGCTAAGAAAATGAAAGCTGAAGAAGTACCTGCTCACTAAGACCTTCAAGAATTACTGAGTGCTTTCCCTTACAGATAAAAGTGGTAGGAAAAGCAAGTGTATGAGATCCAAAGGATTGGAAGGTTTTAGGTGTGAACAAAATCTTAAGAACACTGGTATTATAAAACGGCTTGTCACAGTTCTGTCAGTGTTAGAAATTCATAACCCTGTCTTTAAAATCACAACTATAAGTTTTTGGCATTTCCGAAAACTGATTTCCACATGAAGTAGTTTCTAACTGTGGTTTCATAAGTTAAGTGCCAGAAATATCTATTAAGGAGGCGCCCTGTTAGCTTTAGAAGTTAAAGGACTTTACATTTTCGAGGAAAACTCTTTGCTTCAGGTTCCCAGTTCAAACTGGCCTGAAGCTAATTCTGTAGGATGTGGTACAGGGGTCCGGAGGGTGGATGGTGAGGTACCCTCCTGCTTTATCTCCTCTACCAGCGAGCCTTTCCCCAAAGCTGCTGTTGGCACGTGGCCTTAATCGGGTCCTACTTCTCCCATCGAGACTTGAAATGCAGTGATTCCTAGGTACCAAGCCTTCCCCCCACCCACTTTCAAAACCTGCTAGTTTATGACCCTTGGGAGAATTTCTAAGGGTCAGACACTCCCTATACACCCCCAGATAAGTAAGATAGTCCCAGAAAACATTGAAATCTAGTTTGATTTTTTTTTGAAATCTGTTACCAAGATGAGGAATAAAACAGGATTTCACATTATTTTAAGAGTTGAAGTGATAGGCCCACGCTAGGGTATCTTTTTGACGTTCCTTCATTGACAAGGGGCCCTGCTAAGAGTACCGAAAACAAAACGGATCACTTTGGAAATTCTTTATATTGGGTTGAGGAAAAGAAACGTGTCCGACTTAGTAAAAAGGTCACTTTCAAATATCTGAGGTACAACAAGGAACAAAAAGAGAGGGGAAAAAAAATCAATGAGGATTCAGTCTTAAAGTCTGGTGAGTGAATCTGTCTGATCAGAGTGTTGGGTTGGTTTACACACAAGACCTAGCACACATTTGGGCTTTTAAAGCCCTTTGGGATTCTCTGGGGGTGAAGAACTTGAGGCTCAATGCTGCTAAGACTGTAAAGTGAAAATCAAACAAACAGAAAAGCCCCAGAAGTCTGTGTAGCGACCGGTGCATTTGAAAGTCTGTTTGTGGCTTGCTGTTCCTTTGGGGGAAAGCTGAAGTTTTCTTTCTTTTCTTGTAAAAAAAATAAATTCTTTCGTGATTTTAACTGCTATTTACAGATGTTTCCCCCCCCCCATCTTCTGTTGTAATTTTTAGGTGCTTCAGAACTGGGCCCTTTTTCAGACCCCAGGCAGTTCTCAAGCATTTCATCCCTCACTGAGAGCCGCTTCTCCAACCCACGAATGCACTATCCAGCCACCTTTACTTATACCCCGCCAGTCACCTCAGGCATGTCCCTCGGTATGTCCGCCACCACTCACTACCACACCTACCTGCCACCACCCTACCCCGGCTCCTCCCAAAGCCAGAGCGGACCCTTCCAGACCAGCAGCACTCCATATCTCTACTATGGCACCTCGTCAGGATCCTATCAGTTCCCCATGGTGCCCGGGGGAGACCGGTCTCCTTCCAGAATGCTACCGCCGTGCACCACCACCTCGAACGGCAGCGCGCTCTTAAACGCAAACCTGCCTAACCAGAACGATGGCGTTGACGCCGACGGAAGCCACAGCAGTTCCCCCACCGTTTTGAATTCTAGTGGCAGGATGGATGAATCTGTTTGGCGACCCTATTGAAACTTCCTCAGCAGTGGCCCAGCGGTCTCTGGGAGCCATATCCCAAATGTATCAACATATACATATATAGAGAGTGCATATATATGTATATCAACTAGCCTATCTACAAAGTGCCTATTTTTTAGAAGGTTTTTTTTTTTTTTTTTTTTTTTGTCTTGGCATTCACTCACTCCGTCATGATCTTGCAACCCTCAGAGGGTAGCTCTTGAGGAGCAAGAGGCCCAAGAGAGACAATCCTAATCAGATTTCAGATCATTCTCTCTTTAAACATGTACCTTTGTGAGCAAACAAAGGAAAACAAGGTACTTTTGTTGCTGTTGTCATTTGGTCCGTTATCCTCAGTAACCTGTTCAGATGCCAGTTCAGAGAGGTGGACTCCAAGTTCAGGAGGAAAAGCAAAGACGCTTGTCCCCTGTGCTTCGAAACCACACACCCTCACGGTGCCGCTGTGTGTGGACCAGTGCCCTCGGCAGACCCACTTACACAGCCGGCCCAGGTGCCCACGGAGGGGAAAGGGGCAGAAAGAATGCTTCCGTTCCCTTGCCATCCATTCAGAGTAACTGTTCCAAACTTCGGCTTTCACACTTTCTGCAAGTACTCATTTGAACTGTTTGGTTCAGTTGTTTTTATTTTAATTTTTTCCTACTTTAAGAAAGTGACTTCAAAAACTACCCATCAGGATAGATTATTTTATTTTACCTTTTTATACTTTTTTTTTTCCTTTTCCCATTTAACCAAAAAGAAATCTGATCCCGAACTGCCCCCTTCCCACCTAACCCCTTCTTCTTTTATGCAAAACTGAAAATGGCAATACCTTATTATAGCCATAATGGTAGAGATAGTGTTTGCGTTTGGCTGTGTGTTATTTGTCTTCTTTTTTTTTTTAAATTATGAATATGTGTAAAATCTGAGGTAACTTGCTAACGTGAATGGTCATATAACTTTAAAGATATATTTATAATTATTTAATGACATTTGGACCCTTGAAACATTTCTTAGTGTATTGATATGTTGACTTCGGTCTCTAAAAGTGCTCTTTATTAAATAACAAATTCCTTCAGTGGGCTAGAGCCATATCTGAAATATTGCTAAGCAATTTCAGTTCATCCAGACACAATGTGATTTTTAAAAATACTTCCATCTCCAAATATTTTAGATGTAGCTTGTTTTTGTGATGTATGAAGGAAATGTTATGTTAGTTCTTTTCCGATCTTTGATTGCCTCTAACACAGCTTTGCCTTTTAAAAAGCAATAATCAGAGATTTAAAAAGCAACCCTTAGTCCTTTATCACTTACGTTGCTCATTGTCAGCATAAAATGCTGGAGTGATGTGGCTTCCTAATTTCTTTGAAATAATGATGACTCTTGTCATATGAGAAAGACAAGCACAAGTGAATCCTTGAACTGCAGAACAATGTTCTGTGGTTTCAGAGTTAAAGCAAAACTCGACATCACCAGTGAAGACGTAGTCAGCTTAAAGCCACACGAGTGGCTGAAGGATCAGTCGTGATACACACACGGTACAGGAAAGCAGAACTGCTCCAGGGAGTGTTACCCAAAACGCCTTACCAAACAGTAAGTCAGGGGAACCCAAATCTGCCTTAGCCCCGGGCCCACCGGCAGCTTCCCACAGAATTTGCATTTAAAGGAGCAGAGTTAAGTCCTTGTCTTCTGGGAGCAGGGTCCTCTGAAGGAGCAGACAAGTTCCAGCAGGCAGCTGATCTGAGAACACACAGGCAGTGGGGACCCATCATACAGCCTCTGATATTCATATTTCTCACCATGGGGGGGGCGAAGGGAAGGCAAAGCTAGGTGGAATTTGGTGTCTACTACTGCGTATGAATTTGAGCCGAAGCCCTCCTGTCGGATGCACTTTGACCACTCCTGGCGGCCACGTGGCAGATTCTCAAGTGTGGATCCTTGATCCAAGCCAGGACCACTTCACGACACCACCAGGCAGATCCCCACCCACCTCCCCCACAGGTCAGGGCCCTTTCATTTAAAGCTTGTGCCCGCCCCCAGGCAGAACCTTTAGAGATTTGCCTCCAGCCCCAGACGCCCCTTGCTCCCGGGTCATCGTCCAGCCCACCTCATTAGAGCACCAAGCATCTTGGGACGGCTCGTGGGGCATGGGACCTGTGCTCCTCGCCTGGGAATTCACCCTGACTCCTCCTAATAAAGATCGAGGGGAAAACCAAGCCCAACCAAAACAAAACACTTTGCCTTCTAAAGGTTGTATACCAAGTATGCTTAGATAAATAAGCCACTTTCCTATTACTGAAGATGGAAGTAGTAATTGATACTATTTATTATTTGTGTGTGGTAGCTTGAAGCAAGCCACTGTCCATTTATTTGTAAGTGTAAAATATGTGTGTTTGTTTCAGTAGCACTTAAAAAAGCCAGTGTCTGGTTACACATTTCAATCTTAATTAATTGACAGAAAAATGTTACTGCCAGTGCCAGCTGTACTCTATTTAATAAAAAAGGTACTATATCTGTACATTCCTTTTTAATGTTGAAAGGGCTTAAGTTTACAGTACACATACTAAGTGACTTGAGGGATGCTTTTGTGTTGAAATGTTAGTATAGTGGCTGCAGGCAGCAACCCAGAAACACTTTAAAAGTTTTCTTTTTTTTTCTTGGGAAAAATTCAAGCACTTCTTCCTTCTCCCCTCACTCAAACCATTCCAATGGGGTAATTTACATTTCTTAGATCAAATTCAGCCCTTTTTTAGCCCGGGGGTTTAAATTTTTCTATCTTTTTTTTTTCTTTTTTAACCAAATCCTTAATTTGCACTGGGTCACGTGTATGATTTGTGATTTCAAGACCAAAGCAAAGCCTTACTGCTACTGTGGAACCATGAACTAGCCAGCACTCTACTTCCTTCAGATTAAAAAGGCATGGTTTACAGCGTGACCAATACAGCCACTTTTTTAACCTGTTCTAAACTATGTCAGAGTTCCAGAACAGGTACCGAAGCTTTAGTTTTTTGTGTGTGTGTGTGTGAAATGACATCCAGGTTGGAACTGAAGGACTCAACAGATCAGCTGTGGTTCGCTCTTCAGGCCGTCTTACCCCCACCAGGGCCTTTTAAAAGTGAGCAGAGAACTGTACACCATTGGGGCCCATCCATTGCAGATTCAGAGGGGAAGAGATGTATGTGCTGGCTGAAAAGAGTTCCCTCCATTCCCAGGAAAGGGACTGACTCAGAGTCTAGGTGAATGCATGGAAACACAAAGCATTAGCAAAAACAAGAATTATACCTATGACATTCGAAAGAACCATAATAAATAAAATAAATAAAAGACGACTCTTCCAAACCTTGAATTTGTTGTTCTTAAAAAGATAACACATTTGAAACATATCTTCTATGTGAGAATTTTTTAGATGTTTGTTTACTTCATGTTTACAAATAACTTTGCTTCTTCATGCAGTACTTTGAAATATATCAGCCAAAACCATAACTTACAATAATTTCTTAGGTATTTGAATAAAATTCCGTTTTTTTTGGATATGCTTTACCATTCTTAGATTTCTGTGGAACAAAAGTATTTGTAGCATTTTGTGTAAATACAAGCTTTTCATTTTTATTTTTTTCCAGTCGCTGTTGCCCAAGATTTGCTTTCCGTGCACATATTGTACAAATTCTGCTTTGTGCCACAGGTCATGATTGTGGATGAGTTTACTCTTAACTTCAAAGGGACTATTTGTATTGTATGTTGCAACTGTAAATTGAATTATTTGGCATTTTTTCCATGATTGTAATATTAATTTGAAGTTTGAATTGAATTTTCAATAAAATGGCTTTTTTGGTTTTGTTATGTGTGTACACTGGGTCTTTTCTCATCCGCGGTTTCTTCTCTAGTCTGACACCTACTCCTGCATACACCTGGGCACTTATTGGTCATAGGACTTGCCAGGGCTGGATGAGAGCAGAGATCCTATATTACTGGTGAGAGGAAAACCGTCTTGGTAAGCGCTGGGTTCTTGTTTTGGCCTACCCCGAGAGAGGGGTGGGTGAAGAATCTAGCAGTGCGCTCACTTCCTTATCAGCCTGTTGTCTGAAGGAAGGAGTGCTCACCCCATCCTTGGGTAAAGCCCCTTATTGCAACCAGGGGGACGAGTCAGGGTAGAAAGACAGCAGCCTCGATGGTTCCATGATGCTAATCTCTGGGCACATGAATGGGGCCGACAAGTGAACCCTTGACTGTAGTCACAAGAGCTCAGGCAGCCCAGCCGTAGGGGGTAGTCTGTTTGCCTTCTGACATCTCTTTTGGGTTCTTAAAAAGAAAGTCAACCAAAGACAAGGATGAGTAAAAATGGACCTTGGCCTGGAGAGCTCTAGCCTCAGAAAAATTCTACTACTAGTGAGGCTAACTCTAGTTTGGAAACTTTTTTTTTCTGGGCCGCTGTTTATTTTTGGTAAGTCCCTCCCCTGCGAGAAGGTCGAGGGCCTGGGGTAGAGCGGTTGCTTGCTTTCTGTCCCGTGCTGTGCGTATGCCTTGGCTTATCACAGTTCTAGAGAGGGACGGGGAAACCTCGGTGCCGACAAGCGCAGTCACTGGCGGGGGGCCCACATCACGCTAGGAGTTAGAGGCTGCCCTTTAGATCTGCTCATTCTTACCCCTTTGGCACTGTTTTCTGAGAGATCTTGGAAACAGCTCATTTCTAAGCGTGGGAGACATCCTAAAAGCACTTGGGTGAACTTAGGCCGGGGAACTTGTTTGCAACTCTTTGAGGATGTATATTTATTTATCCTTTTAAATTAAACATCTGTGTGGCTTTAAAAGGCACTGCACGGGAGGTGGGCATGGTGGCCTTCTCGGCCTCTCCAGCTTTCTCCCGCAGCAGCAAATCATTCTCCTCCTCGGGGTCTCAGTTTCTTGGTTTATGGAAAGGCACTGGGCTAGACCTTGGCGCTACTGACACTTCAGGCTGGATAATTCTTCGGCGTGTGTGCAGGGAGGACTGTCCTGTGCATTGTAGGGTGTTTAGCAGCATCCCTGGCTTCTACCTGCTGCATGCCTGTAGCGTCCGCCCAGTTGTGACAATGAAGAATGTCTCCAGACGTTGCCAGGTGCTCCCTGGGGGGCAAAATCGCCCCGATTAAGAACGACTGGGCTAAAGGCTCTAACTTCTTAGGCTTTCTGGACAGAGCTGGTGCGAGAATACGTTGCTCATTGAAACAGGACGGCCAGATAGGAGACTGAGGGACTTCCCAGGGATGGATGCCCATCCGCCTGTCCCATCCCTCCACCTGATGGCACCCTGAGGGCTGTATGTGTTGGGACAGAGGCTCCTGACTCTCCAGTCTGCACTTCCTCCATCTTCCCCGCTTCACAGGCCCTGCAGCCAGCGAACAGCACGGCTGTGGGGCTTTGCTAGGCCTGGCCGGCTGGGCTGTATTTATCATGGCTACTTCTGTTTCTCACTGGAAACGACAGGCGGAAGAAGAAAGCAATTTCTCCAGTGTTTTTGACCCTTTGTGCCCCCTGCCCCACAAATATTTAATCATCAGACATTTCTTGGAGAGTGGGTGTTTCCTGTTAACTCGATCCCAGCCGAGACTGGCCCCATAAACACCTCAGCTCTCCGTCGCAGAGTTTATTTGGCTGGGAAATGGGTATTGCCGTGTAAACAGGAAGCCCCCTGAAGTTATTATCTACAGATGCGGTTGAAGAGCCACATGTTTATATTTATGGGATTTGAGAACAGTCTGAAAAGGCCAGGGAGGAGGTAGAGGAAGCCCTTGTTCACAGGGAGGGCAGGGCCCCCAGATCTGCACGTGTTGAGTTTTCATCCCCTCTGGAAGCGGGTGGTTCATTGCACTGACCCAGCCAAGAGCCAGGGTACAAATTGCAGGTACCGGCTGGTCTGATGTAAGCAAACAACCCTACCTAGATGATCAGGTTAGCAGTGGGCAATCCAGTTTCAATCCCTGACCCAATCACTTAACGCCATTTTAGAGACCTGTCCTAGGAAACAGGGTTTTTTTGGTGGGGGAGGGGAGGGGCGGGTGGTATGATAAGACCGCTATCTTACAGGCTCTTAAGTTTTTCTGGGGACAACTGACTTCCTCCATTTCGGTGAGTGGGGACCAGCTCTCCTGTGAGACCCCAGGCAAACACACGCATCTGCTCCTCGAATCGGGTCTGAAGGGCTCGGGAAGGATCCTTCGAAGGATGCCTGAGCTGTCCGGGTGTTGGTGCAGAGAACATGTGGGTGACAACTGGCTGCTCACTGGCGCTGTGGGTACCGGGCTACTCCAATCCCTGCTCTACCACCTCTGCTCTTCCTTCCTGGGCTCTCTCCTTGGGTCTGCAGAAGATGCTTAAGTAAGGCCAGGTAGTAACCAATACATGGATGGCTCTCATTTAAATTACGAGCTCTGAGCAAAGGCGAGGGCATCTCCCTCCTCCTCCAGCTTCTTTGTGGCTCCCCCGGGGGCTTCACAGCATTCAGTCGGGAGGCCTTGGAAATGAAATTTTTTAAAAAGTTATTCATCAAAATTTGGCAAAGGATCTACTGAAGATGTAAAGGGCAGTATAGTAAGGGGTGTTGTGTGTGTGTGTGTGTGTGTGTGTGTGTGTGTGATGGGTGCAGGCACACCTGAAGGGAGGGAGGTGGGGAGGGAGGAGGGTGGAGGCATGGGAAGAGGTGCCCAAGCAACCTTCAGGGAAAGACGAAGCTCAGCACACACACAGATACCCCTTGACACAGCATTTATTTGCCTCAAATTCTGCAAAAAAGCACACCATCCCACAAGCACCTACTCTTCTTCAAATACGTTATTTAGAAGGGACAGGGGACACTGGATGCCTCCCTGAGATGTCAGGAGCACGGTGACATGGACACCTAAGAAGGGTTATTATTCATTTTTGTAACGCATTTATTCACGAGCGTTTTGTGATTCACCCGGCCCTGCTGTCCTGGACAGACATGCTCAACCAGTTGGAAAGCAGAAGGATCAAGTTTCTGGAAACCCACTGAACTTTTACTAAAATTTATTTTAATTTCATTTGCTTATTATCTTGTTGCAATGATGTCTGACCACTCAGTGGGGTTTTCTGGAAAACCTGCTTTATGTTTTAGCATTGCAAAGGTAGCTCACGTCACGATTGCTGTCTTTTTGTCCCAGGTCTTTCTGTGCCACTCCACAGCCAATAGGATGGAAAGAATCCCACCCCTGCCCCCCACCCCCCCAACCTGTCATCCTTATAGAGAAACCAAGACCATCTAGCAAACTGCTAAAAAAAATGGGAGGGGGGAGGGATGGGGACAAGCAAAAGTTCTTCCACACAAGCCCTTCAAGAACTAGTTTTGTCTTCACAACACTAAATGAGACCAGAACACAAAATTGCAATGAGGTCTCATGTGGCCCTGTACTCCTTCTGCCTTGGGACATTTCTACTGGAGAACCCAAAGTACCAGAGGTAGCCCAGATGTGGGGATGGAAGGAAGATAGAGCGGGATCAGTGGAGTTAGGAGATACAGGATACAGGGGCAGAGCTGAAGGGGGTCTCTGAGAGCTGAGGGTACCAGGAACTCCCAAAATGCAATCGGATGATGGATTGATGTAAATGTGCAAATGTCTTATTTAAAAACAGCAAAAGCAAACACACAAAACCGCATGACATGTGTAATCGCGGGAGCCTTAATACAACGGTTTTATGATTTAAATCTCCTTGGACATCCTTTCCTTCCTAAATTAGGTCATTTATTTTTTTTATAACTGCATCCATCTCTGACAGTGCAACAACTCTGGCCAGTTTCACTTTCTGTTTCTCTGTGAGTTTCTCTCTATTCTCTCTATTCTTCTGCCCTGAAACGAGAGGAGCGTTTTGTGGGAATCATGACATATTCCAGCAATGTCTTAGACCGATTCTGTTTTTCTCTAACAGTCATTTAGTATTGAAATCTTGAAAATCACGATGACCTTTCTCCTTTTAGCGGTGTGCTCAGGGAGTCTTTCTGGGTGTGGATTTGGGGGCATAGAAAATCTGACTCCTTATCAAGATCTTATCAGTGGTTTTACAGATGAGAAATGCAGAGACAATTACTGAATGTAATTCTCCACCACAACTTCTGGGACACACTGGGAACTCAGATTATGCAGGGAGAGACCGATGGACCAAATTTCATTCTTCATGGGCGTCAGAGGGAGAGAAGGATCCAGGAGGGAAGAAAGGGCGGAACTTTAGCAAGGAGTTAAGTGGTTAATGGGAACTCAGTTTTTTTTTTTTTTTTATTGGCTAATAAAACCTCTCAGGGTTTTTCATATTATACGGTTCCTTCAGGCTCCTAGCCCAATGCTTAAAAAAAGCAAAAGACAAAAACAACAACAAAAAAGCTGGAGCCTGAATACCGATGCAACTCCAGTCTTGTTTACTTTTTCATTTCCGCAGTTGTAAAAAAAAAAAAAAAAATTTCCTCTGGTAGTTCAACTTTATCACACAGCGGGAGTGGGTCAGTGTTTGAACAACTCCAGTGATTCCTGCCTCCCAGTGAAAGGAAAAAGTACACTCCATCTCTCTGTTTCAGAAAGAGGAGACCACGATGCAAATGACAGATGCATTGGGAAATTTTTAAACGAAAGCCTGGGTGGGGAGGGGGCGTGAGTAGGAGCGAGGGCAGATATTGAACCGAAACCCATCTTTGGGATCCTGGATGCAAATATCTCTGTCCTTTTCTTGCCAGTGGTGCTGTTCTCCCAACGGAGCAGGATGTTCTTGTTTTTAATAATAGCCAGACCAGATGCTAAATTCTCCCCGGCAACATGCTGGAGAAGTGAGAAGGCAAACAGCTGATTCCTGTTAAGATGAACACCAGGAGAATAAACCAGAAAGTATGAGAATTCTCTGGAGGTTTTTGCTTTGTAAACCCCCGTTTGGCAGGGAGATCACAGAATCCTAGCTGAAAACACAGTCTGTCCTCCTGCACCCGTGCCTCCTTCATGCTGCTTGCTGGGGCCCTTTGAGTCTCCTGCCTGCTGTCCATCCAGCTCTTTTCTGAGTTATCCAGAGGACCGGCTCCCAGGTGCCCCGGGAGGGAATAGTCGGAAGCCCCGAGCCCTTTGGCTTTCACCGACTATAAAAAAAATACTCATCAATAGGAGGGATTTTTTTACTTGCTCCTTGCCATAGAAAATAGTGAAATCCTGAACCCAAGCCAATAATTTTAAAATGGCATCTTTGTTCCATCTTTTTCACTCCCTTCTTCCCCCTGTCAGAGTCCATCAAATCTCGCAGTTCTTATTTTGTTTTAGAATACGCCACACATGTAAGACGCTGCTTTCTTCTTTCCTGGGGAGATGCCAGAGCCGCTGTGGGGCTCTGTGGGGCAAGGCTGCACACTGCTGCCGGCTCATGCCACCCAGAAGTTGCTTCCCAGAGAGCAGGGGTGCCTGGTGCTCCCTGACAGTCTCTCCTTGGGGCTTGCAGGAGTGAGAGAAGGAAGGGACGTTAGGAGCAGGTAGAGAGGCTCGTACCGGTAATCAGGTCCCAAAAGTCCTCCTTATGGCCTTTCTTCTTCCCATCATCCTCCTAAACCCTGGTCCTTCCTTTTCCTGCTTGCCGCTCCCTCCCCTGCAATGCACAAAGGACACCCCAGCAACTATTTTCTCACTATTTTCGTCCTCTGTAGCTGTCCTTGAAGTTTGCTTGGACCTCATCTCACTAATATGAACATCCCGGGGAGAAAGGAATGGAGACAGAAGATGATTTACCTCCTTCCCCTCTTGGGATGGCACTGATGGCCATTGTTTTAATTTCCTCTTGGGGAAAAGTTGTATTTGGTACTGGTGATGTGATCAAATAATAATAATACTTAACAACATTTAATTTTCATGGCACACTGGACTATACCCTTGGCACTTGGCTTAATGTTTCACATGACTTATCTCAATCTTCTCAGCAACCTATGAAGAAGGTAGTATTGTTTTTATCCCCATTTTACTGATGAAGAAACTGAGGCTCAGACTTGCCATTAAGACTCAAGCCTAGATCTGCCTGATTCCAGAGACTATATTCCTAAGCTAAAACTTTAGACACAGTCTCCTTTATCATCTGTATAATGGAGAAAGTAAATGAGTTAATGAGATATGAGGAAGCCTAGCAAAGTATCCACAGCATAGAAAGTATAAAATTGATGGGACCTATTATCGTTACGCATAATAACTAAGATGGTTCTCTTAAAATGAGTCAATAAGGTTTCCAAATAGTTTGAATCACAATAGAGCTGGAGCCCAAAGTGGAATGCTTTTTAAAAAATATTCTTTTAACACTTAAAAAAATGTTGCTTTTTGAAAGTAATATTTTTCTACATATTTTATAAACTAATTTTCTACCGAACATCGTGGCTAAGTTTGGCAATTGGTTTAACATGGGTTCTTCCCTGTAGGAACTCAGAGACATCACATCACATAAACTATAAATTTAAAATACACGGGCACATTCAGAACAGAAATGTTGACCCTACCCCAACTTCAGTCCCCAGTCTGTAACCTCTTCCAAGGTTTTCCATTTAGGTGTGTTGAGTTTCATGTTAATTTTGTTACTGCAGAAGGTATTAATGAACCTAATTTGGCAGCATTGGCCTCATCTTAGAAGAGAAAGGCCCAAGCCAAGAAATTCCTGTCAACTTCAGCTCTTTCGTTTCCAGGAGTGGCTCTGAGATCCTTCTTACCACCCGATAAAGGGGCAGCACCCAGATCCCCCATTTCTGAAATGCATCACTAAGAGGCAGTGCTGTGTACTGGAGAGAGCTGATCCTGGAGGACCCAGGCCTGAGATGGGATACCTGGTGTGTGCATGGCTTTGTGTACTTGTGCAGTGGCCTGGGAATGGGGCGTCAGTGTTCTCTGTCCTAAATCATTTAAACCTCTTTAACTGAACAAGTAGGCTTCTCTCCAACTGTTTTAAAGCATTTTATAGACTATTTCCTTACGTCTACTTTATACGGAATTAATATCCCATTTTCCCCAAGTCCCAAGAGAATAGAAATGACCTCTCTCCCTCTCACTCTCTCTGCCTTCTTTTCTTTCTTCTTTCTGAAAATATTTATCGAACACCTACTCTAGGTAGAGCAGTATGGTGGAAGGCTTAAAAATGCACCCTTACAAAGCGCCTTGGAAAGCGTCTCTATTCAACTTAATCCATCCCAATAAGAGGTATTTGTCATGCCATTCTTTATTTAAGTGAATTCATGAATGTTTCAGGTTGCCCAAAACAGAGATTAAAAAGTTAGTGATTAGTTTCTAGAGAGAATTTGGATAGTTTTGATTTCTGCTTATAGCCAATTTCATTTCCCATTTCTCATTTCCTGAAACACTCAAGTATTTGTGAATACTTGGCATCTATATTTAGTCATACAAGCCTTTCATTTCTATCACAGTATATGGGAGGCTTGGTGTTGAAGAAGTGGATGATTTTCATATAATCAAAGGCGGAAAGCTGGTCTTCCATTTTCTCTTTCTTGTTGTCACAGACATGCAGCCAACTCTGCATTAAGGGGTTGAGTCGTATATTGAAAGAGGGAAGCAGAGGGAATTCCCTGGCGGTCCAGTGGTTAGGACTCCACTGCAGGGGGCACGGGTTCAATCCCTGGTCAGGGAACTAAGATCCCATATGTCATGCATCGTGGCCAAAAAATAAATAAATTACTTAAAAAAAAAGAAAGGAGGAAAGCAGTTAGTGGCAAAAAGATCTGGGTTCCAGATCCCTACCAACTAAACGTGTGACCTTGAACAAGCCACTTAACCTCTCTTGACCTTCCCCTTAAATGTGGGCAGTGATATATTACCTTCTAGGTGGTATGCTAAGGTTCCATGCAGCAACACTTACCTATAGATTTGGAGTGGCTTTTAGGATGGAGAAATTATGGGGAGTTTTACGAGGCAGGTAGAATCTGCCTAGCATTAAGAGAGAGAACGAGGTCCATTGTTTCTCACAGAATTGGCAAAAATGGCCAATTTGTAGAGGATTAGTAAATGAAACCCCAGAGAGGTCAAATCACTTACACAGGATCACCCTGTAGACAGATGAGGGGACGTGAAGGGTTGGGATCTAATTTCCAAGGCGTTCTCATACTCATTCACTGGAAGAGACATTTCCTTCCTTTATAAGAGTAGCTTCTTCTGTCTTGTCTTTTCATTAAGCACTTCTTTACTTTTGTACTTTTTATGAACCTATTTCCATATTTTATAAACTCATACTGATTCTGTTAAAAATTTCTTATACTCATGTGAATTAAGTTCCAACATACGAATTTCCAACATACCATACTCCAGCTCACCTTATTGAAAAAGACCTGCTATATATGACTTCATTAAAATCATAGATAAAGCTCCCAGGTCTGACTTAGTGAGAACTTCAGTCTAAGAGCATCAGTGTCATTCCTTCCTGGATAAAGATGATCTATCTGTTGGCAACATGGTTCAAGCTGATGTCCCTAGGCCCCTTGTCCTCAATGCTAAGGGTAGATGTCATGACTTTGTCATGGTCCAAGGTCTTTCTATTCGCTGTTTCATGCTCTGGCTATAGAGACGAGGCCACACTCTGGACTTCATTAACACAATATCCTAGCCATCTAAACAAATGGTACATGACAGCTAATCTTGAAAGAAGATTTTCCATCTCAATTTTACCTTTTATCTACTTACTATCTGAGTTACCTATAACAAAGATCTCTTCAATTTTAAAGATGCAAGAAGAAAACTGTGCTAGCGGGGCAAGGATGGAAGACGCAGGTACTAGGTGTAGTGCTATCACACAAAACTTAGAACGTAATTAATCATCTGATGCCTGTTTAATGATAGACACAGCCTTACTGTGCCCCTTGATTATCAGACACAAGTGCAAAGCCATTTACAGGGTGGAAGGAGGGGGAGGGCTAAGAAGAGGAAGAATTTGTAGCTTCACCCTATCCCTTGCTTGAGAGAATAGCTGTCATTGTTTGCTTCACAATCCCCAATTCTCATCTGACCTTGAGGGAGGGGCTGCATTTGTATTCATTCAGTAAACACTGATGTAAAAACACTTCTTAGAAATGATGGAAATGGCAGTGGATGAGACATACCCCATGCCCTCAAGAAACTCACCATCTGCTCAGAGAGACAGAAAAATAAAGCTGTAAGTGACAACATGGCATAGCAGTGCCACAACAGTGATGTGAACCAAGGGTAGAGGAGCCCCATTCAGGGGGGATGACACTTGAGCTGGATCTGGAAGGCTGAGTAATTCCTTGCCATTCTGGGTCTGCAGCTGAGCTCATGTCAGCCCCACATCCACCCTGCAGTGTGGTACCTGGCAGCAGATGGATCCCCACCGTGGAGATCCCACGGACAGCCCTCCAGAAAGAAAAAGAGGGTGAGACGGCTGCTCCCAGCTCGTGGCATTCGGTAGCATTCCAAATCACACTTCCACTGATAGGATGGGCAAGGGGGATTATCAGAGGCGTTAGAGTGAGGGGGGTGGGATAAGCAGTATCAGAATCTCTGTGGGAGACGAGTCCTACTTCAGGAACCAGATTCAATATCAGATAATCAAAAACCAGAAAAAATACGAATGTTATCAAAATATACAACATGAAGAGAAAAACGTGCAATTCTTAATGTTTAACAAAAGTACCACTATAAAAATGTCGAGGGATGACAGCACAAAATATCAAATTTTCAGGACAAAGTATAGATATATTTTATCCGATTGTTTGTTCAACCTCTACTACCAAGTGAACCGGAGTCTTGATGAGAAAGGGAGGGATGATTTGGCACGTCGGACCCTTCAGCACTCAGTAGCGTGACAAGTATAAATGGTTGGGATATGTTTATGCTCCGGATGAGACACAGTCAAAGAACTTCACGAGAGTTATTCTCATGACCGACCCTGCATAATACTTTAAAACAGTGTTTTGGGGTCTTCTCTACCCAGTCCTCCGGCCCCCTCTTTTGGAGGCCCGCCACGCCCCTGAAGGACCTCCCATGGACCCCGCATCTCTCTCCGAGCCCACACCAGTCACCCCTGCGCTGTGGACGTCCTCTTTTATAGAACAAAAGTGTCCCGACCCTCACCTTTGAGGAGTCAGTGTATTTGCATTTCAAGGAAGGTTTTTTGGAACCACTAAAACCTTCCATCCAAAGCCACACACCCGGCTCAAAGAGCAGGAAATTTCCTTGGGATGCATTTTTTGACATCTCGTCCTGGGGCTGCTGCCTTCCTGCAGGCTAATCTCTTCCTTGTCCAGTTGAAAGCCAGTCCTCATTCTTCTGTCTCTCTCTCTTGCCCAAGAACCCTGCCCTGCCCAGATCCCTTGAGGTGATAGGGGATCTGTGCTCTTAGCTGCTATGGGCTAGAGTGAAAATGAGGAAGAGTGTCCTGGTTCTACCTGAAGCTTATAGCAGGAGCCTTGCCTTTTATTCCTGTCTCTGCGAGAGGCAGTTTATTGATTAATGGAAATCTATTGCAGTTATTAGAGCAAATAAAACACATGCACACACACATAAATCCATCTCTGTGCCTCCCAAACCACTGGCTGGCGAAGCGAGTTCTATTTCCAGCCCTGACATTTTGCCCGTTCGTCATTCTCCGTCCTGGCCACATCAAGTTCCATCAGGTTTGAGTTTATTGGCTACACAATGAAGTTTATGTTGTCATAGAAATTAACCTTGATGGACAGGGATACGGCCAGGGGATCAAGAGAGCTGGGCAGCCTCGTGGTGTTGGCATGACTGAGATGTTAGGGTGCCTGGAACCCTCTCCAAGAAAAATCAAAGCTGGCTCTTTGCAGCAGCAAACGAGAGCAACAAGACACTCCCGAGGGATGGGGGCTGGGACGTGATTGTGAGCCATCCAGTTCCCATTCCCCCCAACCCTCCCGGTGCCCCCCTGGTTCCAAAAATCCTTCCTCGAGCCATGGAGGCAGGGTGGGGAGGCCTGAGGTTAATCTGCCCTTCTACAGTTCGTGGTTAGCTTTCGTAGGCTCTTGGCTGTTTGACAAAGTTGGATAATAATTCAATATTTCTTACTGAAATACTTGACCTTATTGTTAGTATTTGTGACAAGGGGAATTTAAAGGAGCTGCAAAAAATGCAAGCAAGTGTGGCTGAGAAAGGCCAGGGTATGCCACTGACTAGCGCAGAGTTTCTCTTTCTGACAACTATAAAATTTAGGTGAAAACAGGTCAACATTGATGTTGGCAAATGGGAAAGCCAGTTCTATTGTTAGCCAATGAGCTTCAGATATAAACGTAAGTCTGGTTCAATCAAAACCACGTTTGGTTTTAGACACTAGTGATGTGCTTTCTATTAAAAAAAAAATAGCCTACTTATATAGACACACGAAGTAAAAATATTCTTCGGCCAAAAGGATTCTTTTCTAAGTATCACATCGACTGGTTGGAGTACAAGACCTTTTTCATTTTCTTTTTAAAATGTGTAGGGGACATGCTCCCAGCATCCTCTCTTCTCTTTATTTTGAACTGGCCAGGGCTGTTGAAGATGAAAATCATAGATTAAGAAAAATTCTGCATTGCCTGACATGGGGACTTCCTGGAGACTGCTTGCTGGTGGCAGAGAAAGAAATGAAGTTATAGGAGCCAAACATATAGCCCAGCATCCGCCCCCCCCGATTTGGCCTGAGTTTATCATCACTTTTATGGGCCCCTCTTGGTAGTCTCATAAGACACGTTTGGGCTCACAGAGGAGGAACAAGAGAGAAGTTCAGTCCCTTGCCAAGTCCAGGTCATAGATAGGGTCAGTTAATTTTAGCCTACGGGGTAGCCTGCTGATTTCATTTTCTCTCTGTCCTGGGAGCCTCCAAAGCTCTTGTCCTGCTAGGACGTGAAACCATTGGATAATGTGGGTCCCGCTTCTTCCGCACAGCCTCCCATGAGCATCTCAGGGGACTGAGGCCCAGTCAGATGTGGGCTGGTTAATAGGATTCTAGAAGGACTTACTGTTTCTTGGAAGATCCTTTTTTTTTAAAGAAAAATTGAGGTGAAATTCACATGGCATTAAATTAACCATTTATTAAAGTGAACAATTCAGTAGCGTTTAGTACACTCTCCACGTTGTACGACCACTGCGTTCCTGTCACTCCCAAACAGACACCTTGCACCCATTAAGCCCTGACTCCCTGTTCCCACCTCTAGATTCTTTATTTATTAAATTTATTTATTTATTTTTGGCTGCGTTGGGTCTTCGCTGCTGCGCACGGCCTTTCTCTAGTTTCCGCGAGCGGGGGCTACTCTTCGTTGCGGTGCGCGGGCTTCTCTTTGCGGTGGCTTCTCTTGTTGCGGAGCACGGGCTCTAGGCGTGCGGACTCAGCAGTTGTGGCTCACGGGGTCTAGAGCGCAGGCTCAGTACTTGCGGTGCATGGGCTTAGCTGGTCCGCGGCGTGTGGGATCTTCACGGACCAGGGCTCGAACCCGTGTCCCCTGCACTGGCAGGCGGATTCTTAACCACTGTGCCACCAGAGAAGTCCCTCTAGATTCATTTTTGAATACAAGTTGGTTAACTGCCTTCCCGCAGAGTGTCGTTTTAGGGCTTCACGATTTTATTTTATTTTTTTTCCAACTTTATAGAGGTACGATTGACAAATAAAAGTTATACATATTTAGGTTGTACAATGTGATTTTTTTAAGATGTACAATGTGATGATTTAATATACACATACATTAGTTACTGCAGAATGAGCTTTAGCAAAATGAGAGAAAATATGAAGATAAATGACAACATAGAACCCAGGGAAAGGGGGTCCAATTCTTGAAAGGAATCCTTTCTTCCTTTCTGCCTACGTGCCTTACTTATTTCCTTTAAAAAAATTTTTTTTTTAATTGGAGTATAGTTCCTTTACAATGTTGTGTTAGTTTCTGTTGTACAACGAAGTGAATCAGCTATATGTATGCATATATCCCCTCCCTCTTGGACCTCCCTCCCACCCCCACATCCTACACATCTAGATCATCACAGAGCACCGAGCTGAGCTCCCTGTGCTATACAGCAGGTTCCCACTAGCTATCTATGGTAGTGTATATATGTCAATCCTAATCTCCCAATTCCTCCCACCCTCCCCTTCCCCCACTGCATCTACATGTCTGCTCTCCACATCTGAGTCTCTGTTCCTGCCCTGCAAATAGGTTCATCTGTATCATTTTTCTAGGTTCCGCATATATGTGTTAATATACAATATTTGTTTTCCTCTTTCTGACTTATTTCACTCTGTATGACAGACTCTAGGTCCATCCACATCTCTACAAATGACCCAATTTCTTTCCTTTTTATGGCTGAGTAATATTCCATTGTATATAGGAACCACATCTTCTTTATCCTTTCATCTGTCAATGGACGTTTAGGTTGCTTCCATGTCCTGGCTATTGTAAATAGTGCTGCAGTGAACAATGGGGTATGTGTCTTTTTGAATTATGGTTTTCTCAGGATATATGTCCAGCAGTGGGATTGCTGGGTCATATGGTAGTTCTACTTTTAGTTTTTTTAGGGAACCTCCATACTGTTCTCTGTAGTGGCTATAACAATTTACATTCCCACCAACAGTGTGAGGACTTCACGATTTTAAATAAGGCACGACTGTATTTCCAGAAAAGACTGAGAGGAGAGAGTAGTTGTTGTGGGGAGGGGTGGAGGCCCTGGGCTGGGATGGGGGGTGGTGGGGTGCAAGAGAGACAGCATCTGGAATCATGCGGTAACCCAGAACCAAAGACTTTCTGAACTAGAGGTGACCATCTGTTGGGATAGCTGCTCTTTCTGAGGCTGATTTTTGGTCTCCTGCTGAGGTGATGATCCCTTTAAAATTCTCAGCATTCCCACTCTCCCGAGTCCCCGTCCTGTCTAGGAGGCAGTATATTCCTTTAATTTGTGTTGGTCGGCATCCAAGTCTGGCACCAGGTAGTCCCCAGTCGAGAAGCCGGGAGGTAGTGCAGGCTCACCCAGGTCTAGGAAGGGAGCTCTCCCCGGGATGCTAACTGCAGGCCGTCTCCTTCAATACACATCATCCTGCTAGATAATCATTTTCAAATGGCAAACAATAATAAAAGCTTTCCTCTCTTTTGCTTCCAAGTGTCAACGTATCTACACAGGCTATAGATGTGAGAGAAAGAGAGAGAAAGAGAGAGAGAGAGAGAGAGAGAGAGTGTGTGTGTGTGTGTGTGTGTGTGAACTGTCTTAGAAAAAGAAATTTGGGGAGCATTCCAGTGTGTTGGAAAGGCTGAGAATCACCCTAAGAGAGAGAGAGAGAGAGAGAGAGAGAGAGAGAGAGAGTGTGTGTGTGTGTGTGTGTGTGTGTGAACTGTCTAAGAAAAAGAAATTTGGGGAGCATTCCAGTGTGTTGGAAAGGCTGAGAATCACCCTAGGTTGCTTTCCAAACACTCTACGGGTGGCTGACCTGGAGGGTGGATCAGAGATAGAAGAACTAAAGCATCAGGTGACTTTAATTTTTAATCCACATCTGGAGGGAGTCCTCCGGGTGTCTCCTGATTTGGGCCCCTTGTGAACCTAGGGCTAGTTTAAAGCTGGGAATGAGGCAGGAAGGGGGGAGGCCAGAGGCTAGATTTGTCTGCTGAAGATGTGTGATTAGGACGCCTGCCTCGGGGTGCACGTGTGTTCTGGGGCTACACAGTCTCATGTCTCATTTTGACCCCTCTTCCTGGAGTATCTATTTTCCTTGAACTGGTTAGGGTAGGGTGAAGTTAAATAATCTAACTGGAAAGGCATTTCAAACATTTTTTATATTAAGATATGGATGAATAAAGTATGGAAGGCAATATAGAATTCATGGGAGTTGGAGAGATAAAACAGGACTCTGGAGAAATCTTCTACTTGTAATGGGTTGCTTTGGGCCAAACTCAGGCTGATGTCCCAGAGTTAAGGGTTTGCTCTCTGCAGTCAGGTGGCTGCAGTAGAAATAAATGAGGAGTCCGGTGGGTGTTCAGGGCATTTTCCCAGAGGCCTGTGGAGTAGTTGGATCTTGTAGAATTTCCTCTCCCCACATCCTGTCCTTGCACTCATCCAACTCCATCCCCTCCTACAAACCTTCAGGTCCCCCTCCTCTATGAAGACTTCCTTACCATTCCGACCCAATTGCTCAATGACACCATTATGTCATCTGTACTGTGAGTTTGGTGCTCTAATCCTCTTATACTCTGTTTCGGCTAGCTATGTTTCTGCTTAACCAACAACACCATAATTTAGTGCTTTAGAACAACAGCTGTTTTATTGCCCATGATTCGGTGGGTCAGGAATGCAGGCAGGGCTCAGCCGGGCAGTTCTGTAGGACTACCTTGGGCTTCCTCACAGCATGGCGGTCCCAGGGTAGTCAGAATTCTTCCACAGCCCAGGCTTCTAAGAGGCACAGAAGTGGAAGCTGCACATCTTTTAAGGTCCACCTTGGAAGAGGAGATGGGCAAGGCCACTTCCAGTGTGTTCTGTCGGTCAAAGGCAGTCACAGAGGCCAGCCAAGAGTCAAGGGGAGGGGAAGTAGACCCACAAATCTTCATGGGAGGAGAGGCAAAGCCACACCCTCAGATATCACAGTTCTCAGTGACCCCTCTCAGTGCCCATTGCAGTGGCACTTGGTCAGCATTTGGTGATTATCTCAGGATTCAGACATCAGTAACAGGTGTGTGAGAAGAGATCTCGGGCATGAGGCATCCTGCACAGTTTGAACCCTCTTCAGCAAAACCCAAGGATAAGTAACATCCTGGCAATGAAGAAGGTGTGTGTTTGTCAGAGAAAGAGGAGTCCCCGGTATTTTGTATAAACGGTCATTATATGCTTTGTTGAGTCTTGTGATGGACCGAGTGTATGCCAAATAACCTAGGGTTGGGGGACTCTTGTTAAGGGGAAGATAGAAGCTCACGCCACTTAACAGTTCTGCAGGGAAGAGCTGGGTGGCAGGATTCCTCCTAGACTTGCCCAGGCCACCTGGGGGGCAGTCAGGCTGGAACTGGCTGCCCTGGTTGTCACTCAGAGACTCAGCAAGGGTCCAAGAGCCACCCTTCCAGGAAAGCAGAGAAGGAGTCTATCGTTTCTTGCCACTTGAAGTAGCTGATGATAGCGCAAAGGAATGTAGTTAGAACCTTCCCTCTTAACTATGGAGGATTAGAACTGACCGAAGAGCCTCTGGGCACAAGGTGTGGGAACCACTGTGGGGCAGCGAGGGGAGGGAGCGTCCCCTGAGGGTGGCCCTGTTGATTCTAGAATTCCATCCCTCCACCTCCCAGCGGCTGAAACCTCCATCCCACTGGGCCTTGGTTTCCTCACAGGCAAAATGGGGACACTGGTTCTTAGGCTTTTGGTTTTGTTTTTTTTGAGGAGTAAATAAAATAATCTAGATGGAGGGCCTAGAGGGCCTAGCATGGTGCTTGCCACAGGGCAAGCACTTAATAAGTATTAACTGCTTTCTCTCCAACATGTTAGAAAACAGACCTTGGAAATCACTGAGTCCAATCTGTGGATAACCAAACTGAGGCCTGGGCTTGTTAACACGAGCTGCCCAAGGTTAAGCATCATGTTGGTAACTTCCTCCTCTCAGCCCAGGGCTCTTCCTTCTGTTCCATAGATGTTTGAGTCCCTCTAAGGACACAAAGTATTCGAGTTGCAAGGACACATTGCCACTCAGAATGGCCACTTTTGGCCTTCATTCTCAAGGAGCGTGCTCCATAGGACCCCAAAAAACACGGGGGTGACCAGAAGAGAAAATGATAGCGAAACATAAGATAAAAAACCGTCTCCGCCACCAGCAAATTTCAACATGAAAATCTTTGAGTAAAGCCATCCACTGAATCACATTAGTAAGTCATTTTTCTGCTATTGATTTCTTTATTTAAAAAAATTATTTGAGGGCTTCCCTGGTGGCGCAGTGTTTGAGAGTCCGCCTGCCGATGCAGGGGACGCGGGTTCGTGCCCCGGTCCGGGAAGATCCCACATGCCGCGGAGCGGCTGGGTCTTTGAGCCATGGCTGCTGGGCCTGCGCTTCCGGAGCCTCTGCTCCGCGGCAGGAGAGGCCACAGCGGTGAGAGGCCCGCGTACCGCAAAAAAAAAAAAAAAAAAAAAAAAAATTATTTGACAGATCAGAGTCCAGAATTATACTAAAGCAAAAAAGAAAATGTCTTCTTCTGCCTGCTTCCCCTCCGCCACCAATTCTACTCCAGACGACTCTTACGTAGGTCCGGCTTTGCCTCTTCTTCAATCAACAAGTCCCAGTGGGAACTGCGTAGGTCCCCCGTCCCACCCTATCCCTGACAGTCAGGCCATTCAGTCTGTGGAATTCAGTTTTCCAGACTCCTGGGTTCTATGAGACATGGTACTTGGGCCCCGTCATCTGTCACTGAACAATAAGTCACCCCAAAATATAGTGGTGCTGGAGGACGACGTTTAATTACTCTCACAGATTCTGTGGGTCAGGAATTGGAACAGGCTTGTCTCCACTGTAAACAAGTGGCCTCAGCTGGGAAGACTTGAAAGGCTGGGGGCATCTTCACTCGTGTGTCGGGTGCCTGGATTGGGCTGGACAAAGGGTGGTCTGAGCCGGGACTGCCTCCTGGGGGCCCTCTGCATGGCCTGCCCTGTGTGGTGCCTCAGGGTCGCTGGGTTTCTCCTGTACTTGCTTGAGCTCTGAGAACAAGTGTCCCAGCCGTCCTGGGGGGGAGCTGCGTGGCCTTTAATGCCGGAGCCTCAGAATCACACGGTGTCACTTTCACCATATCTATTGGTCCAAGCGGTCACAAGCCCACCCACATTCAAGGAGAAGGGACGCTGTCTCTCAAGGGAGGAGTGTCAGAGGGCTGGCACTCGTGGGGTTAAACCGTCACGGACCTACGGTGATTATGTTTTCTGAGCACTGAAAGCCCACCATCTAACAAAGGATTTTGGTGCTGCTTCCAGGGGAGAAAGGCAATCTAAGAGATGAGACTTGGACATTTGAAGTCTGGGCTATTTTGAAGGGTTACAGAGACAATAATTAAAAATGGGACTACCTTGGGCAATCCGGAGGAAAGTATGGTTTTTAAGCAGTTTGCTGGAAATATTCATTTGCCACACTTGTGAAAAGTGGGGTCACCACCACCACCTGCTTTTTAGGGAGTGAGACTGTCCCAGTGGACCCCCAGGCCCTCACGGGGATGAAACGGACTTTGTGTTTTTTCCACCGACAGCGGAGGAAATGGCAGCGCAGGGAACAGAGGGAGTTGTGGCTTCATTTTGAGGGGTGATGGGACCCCACCCTCTAGCCTTCCCCCAACCTGTGTGTACACATACCCAGAAGGAACATCGTTTGTATTGAATCCAAAGAGGAGTCTTTGAAGCCCTCAGAGATCTTCAGAGCAAAGTGCTGGGTGAGGTCAGGGCATTCAGGAGGCGTGAATGGAGGGAGGGTGGGAGGCTGGGTGTGTGCCAGCCGGGCTGCTTTGAGGCTGGATGCAGCTAGAGGGATGCCCACTCATGGCCAGGCTGCCCAGCAGCCGTGTGGTCCAGGGCAAGAGACTTGATGTGCTGCCCCCCATCTCCTGTGTTCCCAGTGTGAAGGGAGAATTAGAGAGCTCACAGTTTGGTTTGTACAGGGCACTGTGTTAGGCACTTTGTATCATTTATCGGTTTCATTTACTCCTATGAAGCTTCTTTACGCCTCTGAAGTAGGCATTATGATTCCTATTTTATAGTTAAAAGACTGAAGCTAAGAGAGGTTAAATATCTTTTCTAAGGTCACACAGCACATAAGAAGGGATGCTGGAATTCCAAAGGGGTAGATTCTGTTTGCTTTTTCAAAATCAGCAAGGCCACAGGGCAAAGAAGCCATCCTCTCCTTTCCTTCTCTTCCCGTCTTCACTTCATTCCACACTTTTTCCTTTACTCCAAACCACAAGATTTCCATCACCAGGCGTCTTGATGCTTGCAAAACCTAATCCCTTTATGGTTAGGGCCAAGTAGGAGTTTTCTGCAAAACGTATTTGAAGCAATGATGCTTTAGAGCCATGCTGTCTGATACAGGAGCCTCCAGCCACATGACTGTTTAAGTCTAAATAAAATTAATACAGTTAGTTTAAAATTTGACATGCAGTTCCCCAGTCACGCCAGCCGCATTTCAAATGCTCAGTAGCCGCGTGTGGCTAATAGCTACTGTATTAGATAGTGCAGGTATCGAATGTTTGCATTATTGTAGAAAGTTCTACTGGACAGTGCTGCTTTGGAGAATAAGTATAGAAAGCTTCACATTTTTATAACTAACACTATTGCTAGTTTTATTAATATTTTTAATGGTGCTCGACGTGTTTATTTTCTCCAGATCTTTCTCAGAGATAAGATAATAGACTATGTTTCTACAGTGCTTTACAGTTTACAAATAGCATGCGTACACTTGATCTTATTTAATGCAATAGATCTGCAAAGTATGGTAGGTAATGATTGTACAAGCAATGTAACAAAGGCTCAGAAAGGTTAAGCAACTTGGCCAAGCTTCTATAAACAGTAAATGGTCGCGCTAGGCCATCAACAGAAGTTCTCTTACGGCGCACTTTCCACAGGGAGAATCTGTGTATATGATGCCTGAAATGATCCTTAGGCAAAATTATTAAATCAAAAGTAATTTACCAGGCTTCCCTGGTGGTGCAGTGGTTGAGAGTCTGCCTGCCAATGCAGGGGACATGGGTTCGTGCCCCGGTCCGGGGAGATCCCACATGCCGCGGAGAGGCTGGGCCCGTGAGCCATGGCCGCTGAGCCTGCACGTCCGGAGCCTGTGCTCCGCAACGGGAGAGGCCACGGCATTGGGAGGCCCGTGTACCGCACACATACACACAAAAAAGTAATTTACCAGTGTCCTTGTAGGGGGAATTGTGCTTGTCCATTTTTCTTATTTAGACCATCAGATTTTTCATGAGGTCTTGCCACTAACAAATACCTTTGTTTTCTTTCCAAAGTTGTCAGCAGCTTTTATAATTATTTTGTTATAAGTACACAGTTTACACTGGTATATATTTATTAATTAGAAAATTACCTTTTCAGATCAGTTTATAGTGAGAATGATTATGCTTACTGTCACTTAGGCAAGCGGCGAATAAAAAAGAATCAATTAACAAAAAAAGTAGCTTTCCAGAACTAGGTGTGAGGGAAGATACATGGACAAGGTAACCAACGATATGTAGCCAGGCATGATATGTAACAAATTAATATATAAAGAGCAGTTCCGTTTTTCACTCATTTATTTATATAAAATACACGCCATCTGCTTTTCTAGACACTGCAGATTATAACAAGGGCAGATAAACAGTAACCCTATAATAAGACAAATGACATAATGTCAAGGTGTGCTAAGTGCTTTGCATAAACAAAAAACAAAGAAAGGGGATAGAGAATAATGGAGTAGGCAGGGATTTTGTTTCACGTAGGGTTGCCAGGAATGATCTTTCTGAAGAGGCCATACTTGAATAGAAACCTGAATAAAGTGAGCGAGTAAGCTATAACCCCTGGGGAAACTGTTGCAAGCAACAGGAGCTATAAGTGCAAAGGCCCTGAGGCAGGCATATGCTTTGTTTTTCTTCTTTCACTCACACATAATCGATCTTTATCAGATTATATATTATTGTCTGTTTCTCTAGTTATAATGCCCATGCTTGGTTCTAGAAACAGTGGGGAGGCTCGTGAGCTTGGGGGGTAGTCAGAGAGCTGGGAAGTGGTAGGAGATGGAGCCAGGACCAGTTCATGGACTACCAGTCGTAGGCTGTGATGGACTTTGGATTTTATTCTGAGATGACTGGGGAAGCTGGTGGTGATGGTGGATGGAGGGCATGAGCTACTTTAGGCGTTATTTTATTTTTAATCCAACTTTTAATTTTGAACATTTTCAGATCTTTAGAAAAGTTGAAAGTCTTTTTAAAATAAATACTCTTCACCTAGCTTGTTCACTAATTAATATTTCACCACATTTACTCCCTTTTTCTTTTTTTTCTCAACCATTTTAAAGTCAGTTGCAGACATCATGACACTTTACACCTAAATATTTCATCATATATTCCAAAATATGATGATCCCACCCAGGAAATGTTGATATATTATATCATATTATGTATGAGTACTTAAATATTAAAATATATTATTGAAATATATTACTATGTCACAAATAGTAATATATTACATTTCTCAAATTGTCCCAATGATATTCTTTACAGCTACTTAAAAAAAAATCTCGGGTTCAATCAAGGGTTTCATCTTGCATTAGCAGCCATGCCTCTGCTTCTCTTCTAATTTAGAATTGTCCTCTGTAAACAGCTCAGTGGGAGGTGTGTTTGAGAAGGGAGATTGGGGCCAGATGAGGGAGACTTTAGGTGCAAAGCTAGTGATTTGGGGCCAAAGGGAGCCATTGAAAGTTTGTGGCAGTGACCTGTTGAAAGCAGTATTTTAGGACGGTTCATCCAGCTGCTGGCTGCAGAATGGATTTACACTGAGAAAGCCCTCACGGTAGAAACGAGTAAGAAGGTGGCATTTGCTTTCATCCTCATCCTCTCTTAGCGCCACCCTCTCCTCCTTCCTTCCTCTGGTTTCCAAAGCAAAGGTGCTGTCTCTGACTCTCCTCCTCCACTCTGGCTTTACCTCTATCCTCTGTTTCTCTTCCTCTTGCGTCCTCCTTTCTGACTCCCCTCCACCACTCTTGCCTTCAGACGCTTCACCTAAATTGTGGAGCGAGTGCAGGGGCACTTGGGGTCCTTGTCAGGAAGAGGAGGCTCCACGATACAGTGGGGGAGGGGCACACCTGGCCTGGATTTTCTCCAATTAGAACAGTTCTTTCCCAGAACTTGGAGGGTGAAAAGGCAAATCCCAAACACAGGGGTCTGCAGTTTTAACCCAGCTTCCTGCCTCTGCAAAGTCCTTCCTTCCTTTCCCCAACTGTTCCTGTAGCTCCTTCCTACAACCAGGAATCTAGAGAGTAAGAAAGCTTCAGACTTAGGGCTTCCCTGGTGGCGCAGTGGTTGGGAGTCCGCCTGTCGATGCAGGGGACGCGGGTTCGTGCCCCGGTCCGGGAAGATCCCACGTGCCGCGGAGCGGCTGGGCCCGTGAGCCATGGCCGCTGAGCCTGCGCGTCCGGAGCCTGTGCTCTGCAATGGGAGAGGCCATGGCGGTGGGAGGCCCGCGTACCGCAAAAAAAAGAAAGAAAAAAGAAAGCTTCAGACTTAGATGCTGTCCTCCTCAGCATGGGCCCGTGGTCCTCCTGGGTCCTTGCCAGCCATGCCAGTGCTTCCAAGTATCAGTTTCCTTATGGGGTCAAGGGGTGCTGGCCACTGCATCTGAGGGCAGCCACTGCATTTGAGGGCAGGAGAGAAAGCCTGGCCTACAAGTGAGGTCCTAGGTAGGCACGGTGACCAGGACTTCCAGGAGAGCCCTTGCTTCTGTGGTCTGGTCCCCGGTCCCGAGAATTCATCCAGACTGGGAGTACAGCCCTCGTTGGTGGAGCGACAACACGGCTAATGAGTCTTGAGCAGGTGGGGCTTTGTGGGAGCCCCTCAAAGCCCACCATGTAAACTGGCTACTCACATGTTTCTCATTATGCTACCCGTCCTTCCAAAAGTTGGTAAATGTTTCACCACTCGCTCGCCAGAACAAAAACAAAAGCAAAAGCCCTTATGTGTAGCTTGCCGATTTCTGTAGTGTAAATACTCCCTCCTTGGCCAAGTTCAAACTACCAATGTGACGTCACTACAACCAGAACTGAGAAGTGATGGGCACAGCTGACCCTCACCAGCTGCTGTGAACTGGCCCAGAGCACCTTTTCTTTCTGCCTCTGCAAAGTACCTGGGAACCTTTTCTTTAGAGCCTCTCTGGAGATCCTGGAGCCTCTTACCATGTTTGAGCACACATAGAAACCACAGATGAATCTTCTAGGCTACCCCTGGGAATGGCTTGTGCTTTGGGACTACGTTGCTGAAGTTGGAGGGCTTCCTGTTTTCAATTTGGAGATCCCACCTTAAGCTGTATCTGTTCATTGGAATGTGTGTGCTGATCGCCATCATAAATGGTTACTGGGTCTGCGGTCCTGAAGGGAGAGCCCTGGTTGTCAGCTTCAGCAATGTGATGAGAATTAGCTAAATACAAAGGTGAAGGAGAAAAGCTGGCTGATGGTCAAAATTCTCCTTCTTGGTGAAGGGCCACTTGCACAAATCATCTCCCTGAAAAAATGTGGGGGAATATTGGAGCGTGCACAGGCTTTGAAATTAGGCAGTTATGATTTAAATCTTTCCTGGACCTTGGGTAATCGTCACTCTCTTTGAGTTCAGTTCTCACATCTCCCATGTAAGATCATGGTACAGATCATGTGAGATAATGTACATAATGTATACAAGGTGCCTAGCACAGTGTCTGGCCCAGAATAGGTACTTCATTCTTGATACCCCCAATGTAAAGAGCAACAGCCGTGTATGTGCAAGGAAGCAACCCCTAAGTTATCCTCAACCAGGAACCTGAGAGGAACCAGACTGGAAAAGGTGGATTGAGGAAGGCCCGGCCTGACAGATGCTGGGAGGACAGAGGACTAGATGCAACCGAGCAGAGAGACCATGACAGTCATGAAGCCAGGGCCTTATTAGTCACCACTGCTCCAGCTGGTGGCCTTGCCTTCCTCCATAACTCAGTGGTGGCGTTAGTAGCATTAGACGGTTGATTTCTGAGGGGACATTGAGGAGGAAAATCCCCATAAGTTGCTTTGTTTGCCAAGCAAAATATAAATGAAGAGCCCTGCACATGGCACGGGTAATTAGCTGCGGATGCACTGGATGGAATTTCCTACGATCTTAGAGTCTAGAGAAGCTAATCGTGGTCTAGGCCCCCTCTTCGATGCTCTGGGACTGAAATGGAATTGCTATTGGAGCAGCTTGCTGGCTTAGAATGAAATATGACATTTCATAAGCCAAGCAAAACAGAAAGAGCAGACGAAGAACTAGAGAAAGCCAAAAGGGTAGGCAGGAAAACATCCCTTGAAACACGAGCCAGGGAGGGTTAGGTCTGAAAGGACAGAAAATCTGAGCCCCAGAGAGTCTGGATGTTCTGTTATGAGCCAATTAGTAACACAAGCAACGAGGCTGCCGACCTGGTGAGGGACACCCATGAATAATGGAAGCAGGTGCAGAAACAAAAGCACCTTTCCTCCCAGTGCATTCCTGCGTGATCTAGTGTGTCTGGGACCAGATCTCAGGACACATCCCTGAGGTCACCCCTCCAGGCATGGCAGCCGGATGCTAACCACACACCCTGTTGAGTTCGGCATCCTGCTGGTTCCTATCGCCTCCAAGTGCCTCTACTACAACCTGCTGATCCGGGAGCTTTGCTCCCTTGTAATGAAGGATGTGGACATGGTGTGGGATGGGCGGTGGAGCACAGGGAAACCGAATGTGTAGAACGATACCCTCTTCTTACCTCGGATGGACTGGCGAGTCCCTGAGTCCCAGCTGCAGACCAGTAATAAAGGAGAGCCAACGGGCTAAGAAGAAAGAAGAAAAGGCAGGCAGGGTGAGTTAGGGAATTCTCTGGTTCGATGTGGGAGGCTGAGTGAAGAGAGCTACATTCTCCATCAGCGTCCCGGGTTCTTGGTACTGCTCGGCCCTGGCTCGCCTTGCTAACTAGGGCAAGTCCCTCCACAGTCTTGAGGCTTTAGTTTCCATATTAATAAAATGGTGATGGTGGCAGCCCCATATGACTTCCAAGTTCCTATCTAGTCCCCTAATTCCCTTGTTTTACCAAGACCAGTGCTAAGGCTAGCTTCTGAGGAATGCAGGGATGGGTTGGAGTCCAAACTGGGCAATTGGCTAATGTGGGTGGGATACACTGGCATCACCACCTCCATCATCCAGTGCTTGCCATTCTCTTGTTAGTTCCAATGGAGAAGGGCTCTAGTCTGGGACGGTCAGTACGTGGCGCTCACATTCTGTTGGCCACACCATATGCCAATGGCGTATGTTGCTAAATAAACCTTGGTTTCCCGCTGCATCTGAGTTACATGTCAGGATGCCCAACTGCATCAGAGGTGGCACTGAGATGAGTACCATGCCTGCACACGGTGGCCATCATTCTATATTTTGACCGGGCAAAGGGGACCTTGAGAAGAGTTTAGCTTGGGAAGGACTTCTGATCCTCAGAGACACCCAAAGATGGGTTTTCACACATGCTAAAAATTATCCTTCTCATGGGACGCTGACCCACTTATCAGCTAACTCCTTGCTCGTGAGGCCAGTCCATCCTGTTACAATGTTGCTTAGCTTGTAACATGGAAGTGATAATATTCCAGGGAAGTGCTTGGAAAGATACCAAGTGCTATGCAACTATGGGGTTATTAATACTGTTGCTATTATACGTTTTGATTGATGAGATTTTGATAAACGGAAAGGCTGCCCTCCTTCCTCCGCCCCAGCCACAGACCTGTTCCCAGAAGTACATCTCAGTCCGCACTCCAAAGACGCTTCTTGGAACCACATCTTAGTGCGGTTCATCCAATAAAAAGCTCCTTTGGCTCCAAGTGGGCGTGAACGTTCATCACAACATTTGCCATCAATAAAAAACCAATTCTTTCCATATGAAAAGCATTACTGCTGTCGAATGGTTATTGAGTGATGATACCTGAATGATGGGAATACAGGAACGGGGGAAATGTACAAAGGGAAACTTCACAGGGACGCCAAACTGTAAAGATAGAAACGCTGATATCAGAGGGAATTAGTTAAACTGAGCAGAGGACATTTGCCTTCGCCAAGTGGGAAGGATGAGGGGAGCAGGAGAGATGGGAGGTGGAGAGAAACAGGTAGACGTGAGAGAAGCAGTGCTGCCTGGCTGATGACTCACAGAGGAGGGTGACACACAGAGAGTCACTGCGACAGCCCCCAGCTGTGTATGGCCAGCACTCTCAGTCCAGGAGTTTGCCAAAAATTATCTCCTGGAAAATTCTGCCCCGACAGCCATTGCCTTTATAATTAGAGCTCCCTTGGCCGCACAGGAGCCCTGGAGCTCGTCTGAGCCGCATCCATGCCTGGGGGGTGGCATCTGGGGCCAGAACACCAGACTAGCCACCTCCGTGGCCCCTGAGGAAGGTCAACCTCTCTCAGAAACCCAGCCTGGCTGTCCACCGCCTTCCTGGCTGGGACCTCCTGCCGGCTCCTTAATGCGGCTCTTCCTTCTGCCACCTTCCCATCCATCTTCTGGTTCTGCCACAGATGTTTACATGCTGCCACTCAACCCTGTGGCCGTTCCTGGCTGACCAGAGGGAATGTGGGTCAGGGTGGTGGGCGAAGAATATGGCTCTGAAGGAGAGCTGTGGTTGAGCGTGGTTCTATCCGCTGCCTGGTGGGCCTGGGGCAAGTGGCTTATTAACTTTGCAGCCTCAGTTGCTTCATCTGTTAAATGGGAATGATCCCTCCCTCGTGCAGAGGAGCAGATGAGATCAAATAGTGAATGTCCTGTGTAAAGAGCTATGCATTTGTGGGGTAGGGAGACCACAGTCCTGGTTTGCCTGGGACCGTTTAGGACTGTGGTCCTGTTGAAATCAGTAATGGGACCCCATTTCATTCACAGAAGTGTCCTGGTTTGGGTGATAAGTCATTATCACCCTGGGCATTGTAATTACTGACAGATGGAAATCTGGAGGGACTAAATGAGGCTGGGAACTCTCCCCAAAGACCCCCAGGTCCCTAGAATCCTTGTCCCTTCCTCCTCTGTTGCAGAGATAAACTTCATGTCTGTCAGTCCTGATTCATTTTCAAAATAAAAATTCTTCAGGTAGTCCGCTAAAAGAAATAACAACCCTGATTTAATTTCAGCAACAGCTTTGGAATGAAAAGACTACTAATTACTCCAATTAACCAAGCACATTAAGTGCGTGTGTTCAAACAAATATTAAAATACCGTCAGTCTTGGTCCTCAAGTCCCCGAAATGCTGGAATGTGTAAACATTTAGTGGAAGAAACTGTGACTTCAGAGAAAATACAAACATAGCAGCCTGTTTGTTTGCGCGACTGCCTACTTGTGGAGGAACAACCAAGAGATGCGGAAGGACACGAGGGTGTCTCCCCCACTTTATGTTTCCAATTATTGCCCAGAGAAGACAGAACAAAGAAGCTCCTATTTATAGACAAAGTCTAAAGAGGCGGGAGGAAAAGAAGCTTAATCATGAGAAAACACACTCCACTATTGGCATTAATAAAATAAAATCAAACTGTAGTTTATCAGAAGAACCAGCTCTCTGCAGGGAAAAGAAATAACTCCTTCCACGTCCTGACTCCGTGCACAAGGTTGTCTGAAACCACTTTACTTACCAGTGATGAGAGCCAGGGCGGGCTTCAGCCTCTGGGGGACACTGGCTTTGGGGTAGGAGCCAGGTCTGGAGCAGTGAGGGCACCAAAACTTCAGCTCATTCCTCTGTACCTGTGACCAGCGAGGCCCATGATGGCCACACTTCTTTGAGTGCACTGCTAGTCCTTGGGTCGTTTCTTAGGGCTCAGACCTCTGGACATGCTATGAGGGAGCAGGGAACGAAGCTCAGGGACAGTGTTAGCTTCTCGGAAAGGATTCTGGTTAATAATGTCCAAATTGCCTCGAGGTTCAGAATCCCTTCTTGTTTTGGAATAGATAACATGGTGGCACCCTCCTTGGCATGCGAGAGCTGCTATCCCAACCCTAGGAGAGGGCACCTGCCTTGTATTATAGTTTGTGCTCTTTCCTTCCCTCCCTCAACCCCCTTTCCCTTCTCATTCGTTCACTCTTTCCCTTATTCATTATTTACTCAACAGATACTTTGAGTTTTTTAGAACTAAAATAATGTTTGACCTGTGCTCAATGCTGTGGTGAAGAATCACAGTTTCTTGCCTCAAACATCTTACGATCCCATTGCAGAGACAAGACTTCCCCTCCTGGTGTCTTTATTTTGATCACTGATAGCACACTTTACCTAATAGCCTAGGCGTATATTTTCTGAATTCATGATGATTCCATTTCTTTCATTCCCGCTATTTCAGTCCTATTGATTCTACCCTTTATTTTTCCTGTCTCCTCTTCCCTTTACGTTTCTCCTGGCACTTCTCCAGAAATAGAAGGACTCTCTTTATCATCTCTTTTTAGACCACTAACTAAAAAAATAAGTGTTAAATTAATACCTTGGCCAAACCTCTACCACCTGATTTCTATATCATTGTCCCATTTAACCCTTATAACAAACCTTTAGACGTCTGTTACTGCCATCCTTATTTACAGATGAGGAAACTCGGGCTCAGAGACACTCAGTGACTTTCTCAGGTCACACAAGTGAAGTTCTAGAAGGCCTGGGAACGGCCAGTTTGGATACCATTCTGGAGGCACCAGAAATGATGATAAATGTGCTTCCATTTTCAGGTAATTTGTTCCTTGCCTTTTGGGGCTTAGAGTCTCCTATCCAACCACGGGATAACATGGCTCTAGGAGGAACCTGGTCTAGGGCATGGAGAGCGGACCTGCCCGTCCCATGCCAGGACCTGTTATGCCAGGTAGTGTCCTCTCCTTTTCGACAATTTATCTGGAATTCCAAGATCCTTCCAGATCCTCCAGTGTTGTGGGCTGGGATTAGGGGAGCTTTCAGGAGAATAGCAAATGAGCATTTTTTTTTCCCCATTCTCATCCAATTGGCTTGTGTTTTGGAGGCCCTGAAGGCTACAGTAGTGTTTGGTCCTCTGTTATGCCAAATTATTTCCAGGAAAGATATCAAGGAGGGGTTTACAGTACAACTGGGGGTCACTGCAAACACTCCAAAATGTCCAATAAGTAAATCTTTGGCTCTCCAAATAGAGAGTCTGAAGCTGGCTTAGGGTAGAAGTGACTCCTGCAGGGGCAGACTAGAACAAGCATTGTCAGCATCATTCATTAAATAATTTTTGCCTCTTCCTTCATCTTCAAGAAGTCAGTTGCTCTCACTACCCCTGACCTGCAGAAACAAGAACAGTCAACAAAGACCATCACTTCTTTCCTTTTAGATTTTTCCTTTCTTTCCATGCCACATTGATCACACTCGTCCAGACAATCATTTTAGTTGTTCCAACTTATTTCTCTGATTCTAGCTTTTGTCTCCCGATCTCTCAATCCATCTTCTAGTCTATTCCCCGAATAATAACCCATTCTCAAGTCCCCCGACTCAAAATTCTACAGTACCCCATTGCCTATTTTTGAGTTTTTTTTAAATCACAAAAATAACACTTACTGTCCCAAATTCAAATAATACAAACAGAAGTGTATAAAAGAAAATATCTCCTATCTATCTAATCTATCTATCATCATCATCTATCTTTCTATCATCAAACCAAAGGATTGGTCTTTTGAGATTCTTTCTTTTAGTCTTTTTTAATTTTAAAATATTTATCCTTATAATTCATGCAAATGTTAAACAAAAATTTATTCAAATAACAATGGAAAAAATCTTATAATGGAAAACAACAGTCTCCTGTCCCATGCTTCACACTAGCAAGCCCTTTTAAATCAAAGTCAAATGCTAAGCTTTTATATCCCTGTGTGACATGGTACTGCTTGCATCACCTTCTCAAACTTATTTCAGCCCTCCCTCAACTTGGACCAACTACTCCTTCCAGGTCAGTCTCTAGTCTGATAGTCTTTGTCTTTCAACTAGAGAGTTTAGTCCATTGAAATCATTTGTAATAATTGAACTCTTGGTATTCATTTCTATCATCTTATGTTGCACTTTCTAGTAATATTTTTCCTGTTTTTTCTGTATTTCTTTTTCTTTTTTCTCCTTTGCTTCCTTGTTTTGAATTGATTGGTTTCATTCACCACCCCCCAGTTTCATCTTTCTCCATATTCCAGTTCTTTCAGAGGTTATCCTGGACATTTCAATATGGATATTTAACATAATAAAGTTGAAAATTAATATATTTAAGCTCTTTCCAGAAGATAAAAGAAGCAAAGAACTCTTGAGTTCTAATTGCTCTCCTCCAATTTTACACCCAGTTGTCCAGAATTTTAATTCTCTCTTAATTTAAAAAAACCCATAAATTAGACATTATTGCTGTTTTATACCATCAATGCTTATTAAGATTTTGCCACATTTCAACCCTTTACTTTGCTAACTGAATTGCGTGCATTTTAGACCTACACTCTAGGATCGATTTCCTTCTTTCTAAAATGCATTTCCTTTAGAAGTTCCTACAGTGAGAATGTTCTGGTAGTAAATTCTTTCAGTTTGTGATGCTTTGAAAATTTTTGCTCCTCCCCCCACCTTTGGGAAATAGCTTCCCTTGTTTAGAATTCTAAATTGTTGGTTATTTGATACGAATTGGTTGATATTAACGCATCTAATTTTCCCGGCTGTTCTTAAGAATTCAGCTGTCAGCTTGTCATTCTCTTCCAGATTATCTGCTTCTTCTCTCTGATTGCTTTAAGATCTTCTGTTTGTTTTTGTTTTTGTGTTCATTGTGATATGTGTAAGAATGGATTTCTTTTTATTTATCCTGCTTGGGATTCTCTGGGCTTTCTTAATCCATGCACTGGCACCTTTCCATTAATTCTGGAGAATTCTCAGTCGTTATCTCTTTTAATATTGCTTTTTCCCATTCTCTTTATTGTTTCCTATAGAATAGCCTTGCACTATTCTCTAAGTTTCTTAAACATTTTCATATTTCCCATTGCTTTTTTTCCCTCTACTACTAGAGTATGTGTAATCTCTTCAGTATTTTAGCTCACCTATTTTCTGTTTTAGCCCAGTCATTGAAATTCTAATTTTATTGATCACATTTTTCATTTCTAGAATTTCTATCTCATCTTTTATCAAAGCTGGCCAGATAGGATAGTCTCTTTTTTCCTTTGCTATACTTTCAATCTCCTTTCATATTTTTGAACATGTTAATCATATTAATTTTATATTCTGTGTTTGATTAGTTTCAGTATCTGTGGTCTCCGAAGGTCTGATTCTAGAGTTCCTTTTTCCAGCTGACTCTCAGTGTGGCTTTTTTCCTTGTGTGTTTAGTGACAAAAAAAAAAAGAGAAAAGGTCCTTTTCCTTGTAACTTAACGTGTAGGAATTCATTGAGGCCCCATTTAAGGGTATTTTCTTCCACAGAAAATTGGAATTTGCTTCTGTCAGGTGCCTGAGGGTATCACCAAGTTGAAACCAGTTTAAACTAACATTTCAACGTTTTCTTCCAGCCGCAGTGGTTGTGTATATTCAGGCCCCAAACTCATGAAAGTCCAGGTCTGTAATTAGAAATAAGGGGCGGGGGATTTTTTTCTTTTTCTTACTCTGCTCCACACAGAGCTGAGGACAAGTGGTCACAGATCTCCACCTTCCTGTTCTGTGGGATCAGGGTTTCACCAGTTCACTTACTGAGAGGGTTCCCTTCAGTATTCTTGGTCTCTGCTCTGACCTTTCACTCAGCTTGGGCTTCAGGGTTTGTCCCTCATATGTGGGAAATGCTAACTCCAGCATCTAATGACTCCTTTGGATTTGGGCTTTCTGGACATTTCTGCAACACAGAGAATTACTTCACTTTCTAGCCAAATCTGTCATGCATTAAAAAGAAAGATTTTATATTTTATGTAGTGCTCTTAGGAATTCCCTGAAAGTCTAGTTGACCCTATTGTCAAAAGTAGAAGACTTTACTTCTCTGTGTCAGACGATCACTTCTGTGAGCTTTAGTTTGTTTCATTCGTAAGGTAGCATAATAGCTATATCATTAAGCTTTTTGTGAAGATTAAATAAGATACTGGATATAAATGTCTACAGTGTCGAAGTTTAATAAATGATGGTGATCACTATTACATTTAATAAATGATCGTAATCACTACTATTCTACTACAAGTGCTACAGCAAAAACTACTAAGAACACAAAAGGGCCTGTTATTCCATGGAGAAGCAAAGAATTAGATAGAAGAAAAACAGGTAAAACTTTAGCTTTCTAAATATGTCTCTCATGTATATGATGTGTGAGAGCTGGTTTTTTTTTTTGTTTTTTTTTTTTAACACCACCCTGAAGTAGCAAATCACAGAGCTCCCTGTAGGACTTGGGCCCTGTCCCGTGAGCTATACCTTTGATAGGGGTATGTGTGTGGGCTTGAGGCGAGGTTCAGTCAATAACCAGTGTCAGAGTCCACAGTGGAAACACTTCCGCTCCGTGCAGCATGGGTGGGCAAGCTGAAAGAACACCATTTATTGGAAGAAAGGTGCTACACATATACAACGAGGTGTTATATTTATTATTTCTATTTTGAATTATCCATTGAAGAAAGAAGACATGGCAAGAATTTTTAATGAGGCCCAGGGTCAAACTGGGTTCAGAGGACCGAAGGGAAATGTGGCAGTGTTCTGACTGGGATGCCTATGACCTTGGGCAGGTCAAGTAACCTCTCAGCCTCATTCCCCGTGTGTGTGAAGCAGAATCGTGGGGCTGTAGTTTTAGGGAACGTTGACATCTCAAATACTATGATTCTTATCTCTCCCAACCCACACCCGCTGGGGCCCCTAGTTCACTGACTTCTAAGACCCACCATCACAGCTTTGCCAAAGAACACTGTGTATCCAGCACTATCTACCCAGAGTTCCCCTTTCTCTAACATGAGAGACAGAAATCAGAGCCACAATAGACACACAGTCCTTCATGGGGCTTTGGTCTCTCCCACTTTATGAGATGCTCATTTATCTCAGATGTGTGGTTGGAACGTGAGGAACTCCAGCCAGGGGCCCCCATTGCCATCTAAGGAAGGAAGCAGTTGGACCCAATAGCCTGTGAGTGAGGTGAGCCACGTGCAAAAGTAGGCCACACCTAGAGACGGTTTGTAGTTGTGTTTCTAAGACTTGAAAACCTGTTTGATCCTGCCAAGGGGATGGGGCCGTATCCCTCAGCCTGGGAGGCAACTCCAGGGAAAGAAACCACAGTCGTGGTGCATGACCTCTTAGAAGAAGGGGATGGCTGACGGGCAGTGGTCTCTTTGGGGTCTGAAAAATGGGTGGAGTTTACAGATGAGGAAATTGAAGCTTGGCTAGTCAAGTAAGTGTTTGCCTCCAAAGCCTGTGGGTGCTTTCAACTCTAGCTTATACTGTTACCCTCCAGAGCTGCCAAGTGGCTCTGAGTTCTGGTGAGTTTGGTGGAAGATAGTCGGGCTGTTTGAGCACTAGCTCTGACTTTACTGATGACCCCGGTTTCTGGTCTACAAAGCTCTCGGTGTGGCGTGGTGGTTGCTTTGGCTTTGGTCTCAGATAGGCCTGAGTCCAAATTGTCCTCTGCCAGCTACTGGCCATGTGATGTGAGGCAAGCCACCTAATTTCCCTGGGCCCCAATTTCTTCATCTAGGCATGGAATGTTACAGAAGAGTGCACGCAGAAATCCCTCAGCGCGCTGCCGCCAGTGCTAGCTAGCCTGCAATCGAAGGTATTTATTATTACGGAGAGGAAACAAAGAGGACCTGGCTGGGAAAGAGAGGTCATTGGAGCAGGAAGACGGAGATGGAAGTAGAGTTCTTTCTGTTTCTTGGTAACTTTGGTGAAAGTATCAGAGGAGGCCTGGGAGAGCTATTTCCTCCTTTCTAGTAAACACCTCTGGTGAGCAAACCGTCCCACCCCGAGGGCCCCTGGAATGAGTCTCTGGCACTTCGTGTTGGTGGAGACATGGCCTCCTGAGGCACGTGGCCAACCCTGCTGGCTGTTCCCTAACCCGCCTGCGAGGCTGCTGTGGCATTTTAGGAAGTGAATTCCCTCACACGGCAGCCAGAAGCGGGTGGAACACCCAGAAGCATAGGCGGTGATGACGTGAGTGTGAGCCAGGCAGGGGGCACAGAGGAGGAGCCAGAGGGTGGCCTGGGTCTGCAGGGAGGAGGGGGCAGGAACTCCTGGGGTTGGCCTGGACTTAGCTGAGATTCAGCCCTCTCCAGCCTGGGCACTGGTGGCACCGTCCTTCCCCTGACCCTCAAAGATCACTTCCGCCGCGAAGTGTCCATTCTGACCTTGAAGAGGACTCTGTCCATCCAACACGGCCTCTCTCCCATATCCACCCTCCCCACTCCACCACTCCCCCTTCCTTCAACTCATGGCATCACCCTCATTTGCCTGTTTACTTGGTTTTGTGGTTTTTAACTTAGATGTGGTCAGAGAGAGGTGGGGTCAGAGGACAGGCTCTCCAATCCACTCTTCCACCTCTCCAGACAGACAAACGTATCCTGCTCGGGCTCAAAGACCCGACATGGTACTGCTGGCCCAGCAGATGGGGAAGTTCTGATTCAGTTTCTCTGGGGTAGGGCCTAAGTATTGGTATTTGTTAAAAGCTCCCAGGTGATTGAGAGCCGCTGGTCCAGTTATGGAAAGAACTGGGACGACTAACTGCACGTAGAGGGCAAATCACTGGGAAAAGTTGGGCCCGGCCCTAGTAAGAAGTAGCATTCCTTATTCCTGCATAAATATTAGCTAAGGATGGTCTGATAATCTAGAGCCCTTTGACAAGCCTTTCAAAAGCTACTTACCAACATTTCACGGATGTAGACAAAGAGTATCTGTTTGTCCAGCTCGTGTGACTCCTGCCAAAATGGTGCTTGTTCTCAGCAAACCCCTGAGAGAACTAGGATATTATGATACCCATGAAAAGATTCAGCCCAGGGCTTCCCTGGTGGCGCAGTGGTTGAGAGTCCGCCTGCTGATGCAGGGGACACGGGTTCGTGCCCCGGTCCGGGAAGATCCCACATGCCACGGAGCAGCTGGGCCCGTGAGCCATGGCCGCTGAGCCTGTGCGTCCAGAGCCTGTGCTCTGCAACAGGAGAGGCCACAACGGTGAGAGGCCCGCGTACCACAAAAAAAACAAAAACAAAAATAAAAACAAAAACAAAAGATTCAGCCCAGGTAGTGGTGGTGGTAACAGGGACCGGGCAAGACTGGAAACCTCGGGTGCTCAGATCATTCCAGAGTTCTCCAGATCTTATTAAACTGGTAGGGGTGCCCTAAGAATAATGAGCTCCACCCAGTGGGGTCTGCTGGATACTAGAGGCCATTCGATCTACCAGGATAGCTGGGAGGGTATAAAGAGAAAAAGGGCTCTGTCGGTGCTGCTTCTTGCCCACAGATTTATAGCAGAGAGGACAGGCTTAGAGCCTCAGTGAGACTGCAGGGGATTTTTTAAGGGAAGGATGGGTTTCTTGGTGGGCATGTGTATGTGGTGAGGTTGATAGTCAGAGTGGTGGTGCTGTGGTGTCAAGAAATGCCAGGTGCACGCAGCAGGCCTGCAGGGGTCTCAGCTGTGAAGAGCATGGGACTCGCTGATGGGTGACACAGATAGAGACGACTCCCCTGCCCCGCCCTACCCCCTCCCTGGCTCTTAGACCTCAGGTGCAGACTCAACTCCGTAGTTTGTGGCACGGTGATCTGTAAGAGGCTCCTCTGTGTTTTACTAACTTTTCCCCTTCCCCAGCAAGGTGGCCCACATTCAAGATTCATGGCCCACCGGCAGTAACCAACTAGAAAAGATGATAGAAAATGAGATCCCATTCACAGTAGCAGCTAAACCCACCACAAATCTGGGGATCAACCTAACAGAAGACTGCTCAAAACCTTTTTGGGAAATTTTAATAACTCTTTTAAAGAATGTAAAAATTAAAGGATGATATTATAGCAGAATATCTTTAATGTAAATGAAAACACATACACTCCATTTTAAAAAAGGATAGAGACACACTCAAGGACTTCTGGTAAATAAGTGGATGCCCCTAGGCGGGGGGCGGGATGCAGCGGGCGGGGGGGGGGGGGATAAAATAGGGGATGACAGACCTAGACACATATACATTGTTTCATAACACTTAAACCTATTTCCTCAGCAAATGATAGCTGCTCTCTTGAATACTCAGACAAAACAGGCGAAGTCGGCATATCGTCAGCATCATTATGCATGTCCATTTTTTGTAAACTACCAGATTTTAGACTTCCTTGAGGGCATGGATTATTTCCATGGCACTTAACGTAGAGCCTTGCATATAAAAGGTGCTCAATATATATTTTTGTAGAAGTCCCATTAAAAGTCATATTTAGGGCTTCCCTGGTGGCGCAGTGGTTGAGAGTCCGCCTGCCGATGCAGGGGATACAGGTTCGTGCCCCAGTCCGGGAAGATCCCACGTGCCGCGGAGCGGCTGGGCCCGTGAGCCATGGCCGCTGAGCCTGCG
>NW_020175393.1:11650948-11653536 GCF_003031525.2 Neophocaena asiaeorientalis asiaeorientalis
AAAAAAAAAAAAAAAGTCATATTTAAACATTATAGAATATAATGTCTTGAAAACTTGAAACATGTGCATTACAGAGAAAATTTAGAAGATGCTTATTATGAAAATTTAGGAAGTGCCAATAAGTCAAAAGTGTGTTAAACCCATCCAGAATATCACTATTTATGGATAACCAATGTGAACATTTTGGGTATGTGATTCCAGTTTTCAAGTAGGGTATTTTTTTTATGGTCGCTGGATGACTTTTAAATTTTTTCCTCTAGTAGTTTGGCCATTTTGTAGTTTGAATGACAAAGCATCTAGAAATGAATTCAATTTACAACATATTCACTCTGCGAGACTGAGTTCAGAGTGTACGCCATGGGAACCACCAGCCCGAGGGCTAGTCTGCAGGCAGCTCTGAAGGAGGAGGAAGGGGCTGGCCAGACTTAGCGTGGGTGTGCGTGGTTGACGAAGGGAAGTGGTGCAGAGGGCAGCAAGCTTGATCTGTGAAAAGCCAGGTGTAAATATCAGTGGGTCACACGATCTCTGTCACAACGACCCAACTGCGCTGTTCTACCGTGAAAGCTGCCATAGACGGTATGTGAGATGAACAGATGAACGCGGCTGTGTCCCAATAAAACTTGATTTATGGACATCCATGTCCGTAAATCTGAATCCATTCTGAATTTCACACAGTTTTCAGAGGGAAAATACTAGAGGCAGGTGAGAGCTCAGCAAACTGAAAGAACTGACAGAAGGTGGTCACAGACCACTGAGTGGGAGCCGGAGGTGAGGGCTGTGGCTGCAGAGGCTTCAGCCGCTGGAAGCTTGGCTCCAGGTGCCACCAAAGGGGTTGAAGGTGTGGCGCCAGATCAGCTGGAAGGAACGTAGAAGTGGGTTCATTCTGGGATGGCACTGAGGTCTGAACCATGGCTCAAAGTGCTTTGGTCCAGAAAGTCTGCTTTCAGATTCTTCTGTACTCTCTCAAGAAGACAAAGCACCCAGGGAAACAATGTCCCACCTTGGGAACACCCAAGATTTAATACAACTAATGACTTGGGGTTGGATGGGAGCCGTGTACGTCAATCACTGCACAAGGAGGACGGATGGGCTGTGGGTCCCTGAGAAGTGAGCCTGGGGTATGTCTTTGCCGCTCTTCTCCTTATGACACTCTGCTACACACCTGCCATTTCCTCCTCTTGGGTCCATGGCTACTGTGTTTCCATCAGTCTCACTCACCTCATCCCCGGGTCCCTGATTCAAAAATCAAATCGCATCCTCCACACGGCCTGTTACCTTCCTGATCAGTCTCGTCCTGCTTTAAATGCTACATGGAAACCTTCAACCTAGAGGCTCACTATTTCCTTAGTTATTTCCTCCTTGCCTTCCCTCACCTCCTTGCTACCCCAGGTGGCAAGTCTATACAATGACCTGGGCGAAACCAGGGTCAGATTACGTTTATTCTCATTTCATCCTATTCCACTGAAATTCAACATGTACCTCGATGGAACATGACACATCACAAAACCTAAGTGGGGTTGTTTTTCTACCCCAAGTTCCTGATCTCAGCCCGGTTCCTTGCACCTTTTCCCAGATTTCCTGGACCTGCATGGTGTTTTGGTGCAAATGCCTGCCTATTTAACTCCGGTGCTCTTCCCAATGCAAGAGAGCTCTCGACATTTGGAGTGTGAGATTGGATTCCTCACCCAGGGGAGGTATGAAGAAGCGATCTCAGAGGCATGGTCTGCACCTTGCAAACTTGCTTAGAATTTTAAGCCAGCGTTTTCAAAGCGGACTTGGTTTGCTGGCCTCAATTATGAAACAATTAATACACAGCACATAAAACTGTCCAGTCTGTTTGTTCTTGCTGTCATATCATCAGTAATGATGGCAGGAACTGACCTAATAAAGCAGCCCAAGTGTCTGTGTACACAGAGAAAGAGAGGAAGAACGGGGGCAAGGGAGAGAGCACGCCTCACTAATATAACTCACATTTCTCTGAGAACACGTCTCTTCCTAATGCTTTTCTCATGAATAGTTCAGGTCTTTCCAGAAAAAAAAAAGGAAAAAAAAATCTATATGAAATTTAAGCCCCGTTTCTCATTTCATTGAAAAACCTTTCAGAAAAGCCATTTTTCATACTTAAGACTTTTTCAAATCTTTCCTAACCAGTTACACTCCGTATTGTATCTTTCAGAGCTGGCAGCCATCCAGCGACAATCCTTAAAAATCCCTTTACAGTTTTCAAGGAAAATACAAGCTCTCATTTACCACTGGATGGAGTCAGAAAATAAAAGCTTAATGCCTTGACAGGCCTGGATATTTTTTTGAGGCCTAAGTCTGATTTATGTTGGTAGCCAGCAAACCAGGCTGGTGAAATATTTGTTGCTGCTCCCAGGGATATGGAAAAATGAAGTGTGAAGTTCTGGGGAGAGCAAGCCACAGCCTTCCAGTCACTAAACACTCCCACCAAGTTGGCAGTGGAACAGAGCCCTGGGCTGCAAGATGAACCTCAAAGGAATAGAGGGGGAGTGAGGGACCGCGCATCGTGTCAAAATACTGCCAAGGCTTAACGCTCGCCATACATTTTGCGACATGGGGTGGGAGGT
>NW_020175393.1:11653636-11673896 GCF_003031525.2 Neophocaena asiaeorientalis asiaeorientalis
GGGGGGGGGGTTGGTTAGGGAGGAAAGAGAAGAGGAACATTCTCTTCCTCCTTTCTTTCTTTTATTTTCTTTACAGCTTCCCTGTAGGGGTTTCACTCCAAGTTGAAGAAATTAAGAGCAACAACGGGACTGTAGGAAGTTGCTTAAGCCCCCATCATAAAACCGTTCAGTTGGAAAAATATGATCTGGTTAGAGAGAAAGCACTGCCTTGCCCTAGGGCTCGTAGCTTCAGGGCAGGAAGACCGACCCCCCCCACGTCCCCAGATCTGAGCGCGTGGGAGCCGGGATTTTCATTCCCATGAAAAGGGAATTTTCTAGAGGTAAAAGTGAGGTGGGTTTTTCTCCCCTCACTGGATGTTCTTGAAGTGAGTCATCACAAACACACATGCCAGGTAAAACACTGGGTGTTTTGGTTTTGTTTTATCTTTCCTTTATTTGAAAATAAAAAGACATAGAAATGGACATCCACTGTTTAGAGGTGTTTTTTAACCTCAGGTTTCTGAGGTAGTCTTAGATACCCAGGCTTGTCCCAAAGGGCTTCATCTGTACTTGCTATTATTCACAGGGAAGGTGGGGGGAGGCCTGTGGAGAAGCAGGGGTTGATTTTTGTTGTGTTTTGAAGTGAAAAAGCTCTCTCCTAGGTGGTAGTTTTTCAATAAAACAAGGCAAGGAAGGGCAAAGATGGAAAACATGCAACTCATTTTCTCCCCAACACGGACTTATCTTTGGAAGATCAATGTCAAATTCTGATTCATTTGAGATCTAAAATGTGCCTCTTTATTATTATCTCTATCTGCCGGCTGGAGATTTATGTTACTGTGGATTCAGTCTTTGGGTCAGTGAAAGCAGGCTCAGCAACTACAGAAATGTTTATACCCATGTGTGGCCACCCCTCCCCCACCCCTCTCTCAATCACAGATAAACACACCTACTCTCACTCAGACAGACTCTCCCAGACGCACTTTAACACCCCCCCGCCCCCCGCCCAAAATCAGCCTCACTCATTCACTCCCTTATGGCAGAGTTAAACTTAGAGATACTTCAAGTCCACGAACGTGTATTGATGGATGCCCACCATGTATAAGGTACTGATGGGCAATGGAGCGGGCAGGGGAGCTTGGGGTAGAATATAAAAGCAAGATTCTGGTCTTAGACCTCAAGACATTTGCAATTTAATGGAGGGAGAAACTGCTTTTTGATCCATTTACCTTGCAGTAAAACTTTACTGTGGTAAAACCATAAAATATGCTTTTCTTCCTCCCCACATTGACAGAAGAAGAGAAACTAAGTGACTTGCCCGCTGCCACCAACAGTAATGGCAAACATGACAGAGCTCGTGGTACGTGCTGGCACCAGGCTAAGCACTCCCATGCCGTATCTCCTTTAATTCTTGACAACCCTCTCAGAAGCTTCTCTCACTCTACAGATAAGGAGACCAAGGCAGACTGTAGTTAAGTAACTTATCCAGGATCACTTGGCAAGGAAGTGTGGGGTGGAGATTCACAGCCTCTGTCCAGAGCCTGCTTAGTCCCTGCACAGAGCTGAGACTAAACCTTCAGTCTCCTTTCTTCTGGGCCACTGCTTTTCCTCCCTGTCTCTAGTCCCCAAACCTGTGATGATGAGGTGGAATTTTAAAGGAAAAAAAAAGAACAAAAACACAATGTTTATTGTTTATTTTGAATGGGTTTGGGGTGAAGAAGCTAGGGAGTGCTTTGCAAACTATTTTTGTTTATTTGGAAGCACCTAGATTTCAGCCTGAAGGAGGTTTGGAAGTACTTGAAGAAATTTTGAGTATAGTCATTTCTAAGCCATACTTCTTACAAAAACCTTGTTTTGGGAAACTGAGAAATCCAGGGTATGTACAAGGTGACTGTACCTCCAGCGTGGCTGCCCTGGCTTTTGGTAAGCAACACGCTGAAAGTGATCATGGGACTCAGAATTTCCTCCATGGCGACTGCCACACGCATACAAGCCTTAAAACACACACCCACAGTTCAGATATTTTAGCAAATGTCCTGGCTTTCCTCCACCACTAAAATGAAAGTGAAGGTGAAATCATGTGGGGGCCACTGGAGCAGACTTCTCACCCTTGATAGCTGCCCATAGATTTAAATGTCTCACAGGAGACCCAATTAAACATGAGTGAGATCCCAATTCACCAAAGGATCATATTTTCTGGCCATTTTCATCACTCACACTTCCTAGCAATTTAACAATGAGTTTAGGATATGACTTTTTCCCTCAAGCACCCCTCCCACCCCTTTTATTTTATTTTATTTTATTTGGGATCTGGAATTCTAGATGGCTCGTGTCTGGAAATACCGAAAGCAGGTTTTTCTACCCAAGTAACCAGTGGCTGTCTCTACACACACCCTGGTTTTGTTACGATCTGAAGTTATCACAAATGAGGGCTGATGGGAGTCTCCAGATTTTGTTGACAATGATCATTCGAGAGGATCCCTGGGACACAATGTCAAGGGAGCCTACAGAGCACTGTGGTTCATACAAAGCAGGTGTTTTTTTTATTATTTTTTTATAAAGCAGGTGTTTGTTGAATGAATTAATGAGTGAGTAAAGGGGGGACACCTCTTGCTCATGACTGATGGAATAACAGAGGCAGATAGTGGTGCAGCAGGTGCTTCTCACTGCTGGCCCCCGAATGACCCCCATCTTGTGTGCTTGATCAAGAACAGCATCTTCAGTGTAGTATGCATCCTTCTGGGGGTACCTGGATTCTCCAGGGGTTATGCAGATGCGCATGGCTTTAAAGGCATGGGTTGTTTTTTTTTTTTAAATAAATTTATTTATTTTAATTTTTGGCCGCGTTGCGTTGGGTCTTTGTTGCGGTGCACAGGCTTCTCATTGGGTGGCTTCTCTTGTTGCAGAGCACAGGCTCTAGGCGCGTGGGCTTCAGTAGTTGTGGCACTCGGGCTCAGTAGCTGTGGCTTGCAGGCTCTAGAGCGCAGGCTCAGTAGTTGTGGCGCACAGGCTTAGTTGCTCCACGGCATGTGGGATCTTCCCGGACCAGGGCTCAAACCCGTGTCCCCTGCATTGGCAGGCAGATTCTTAACCCCTGCGCCACCAGGGAAGCCCAAGGCATGGGTTTTGAGATCCTTCACTCCCATCTTTTCTATAGCTCAGCAGCCTGAGAACATCATTCCTTTACAATGATGTTACAAAAATAAGGCATCCTCTCACCCACCCTAGTGTCACTGTAGAGCATTGCCCCAGGGTCTAAATATCCTCTGGGTCTCTAAATGAAGGGATAATTTGTGAAGACATTTCACCCCAGGAAAAGTCCCAGGAGAACAAAGCAAAGAGAGCTTTGGGGAGAAATACTGAAAGGGGACAGAGCTTTATTCTACCCCATAACAAACTCATGGCAAGTCTCCATGTTTGTATGTCTGTATCTGCCATCAGTATCTACCCACTCGTCTGTCTATTAGAGTGACAATTCAGAAATGAGTTAGTAGCCATGGGGACACGTATTAACACACTTATTTGAAATGAAAAATGAAGTTCGAGTTTCTCTGTGAGAAAGTGCGTCTGATTTGGCTAATCGGATCGGCAGTGAGAACTGCTTAGTCATTTAGGTCCTATGGCAGACATTTCCCATAAGTGGAATCGCCTGAATCTGTTGCAATAAGGGTTTGATGGAATAGAGCTAAAGTACAAGTAAGTGGAGAACACCAATTGCCAGACGGTACAACCTTTATAACTACATGTACGATGATGAAATGTAGATGTTATCTGAAAAATTTAGTCTTAAAAATTTCTTTTGCGGGTACACACACACAAAATCTCCTGAAGACCCCTGGTTTAGAGAAAGTTGAGAGACACAGGCAAGGAGGAAAACTCATTAATAGACAGAAAGGAGCCCGGGATTCAAAAAATGCTCTCAAAATTGCAGAAATCTAAGCAGAGATGGAAAAAAGGTGAAAAAGATTAGGAGACCCTGGGGGAGAAGATCCTGCTGCCTGTACTTGGGCATGAATTTGTCTGTCTTATATGAGATCTTGGCGAGCTGTCCTATCTAGAATGAGAACACCCGTAGCACTCAGGTTTACTTATTTATCCCTCAGAACACTCTGGAATTTAACTTTCTTCTTAACCAATTTGACTTTCAGAGAATGAGGTCATCAGAACATTTGTACAAAAATCATGAGTTTGTTAGGGTGTTTTTTTCAATTCATTAGGGAGAGTATTTCTGAGTCCAACTAAGAAGTCACTGTTGTCACGTATACATGTGACCGTTCATCCAGTAATAGGCCATAGTGATATATTAGATGTATTAAGTAGGTGATTCTGAAGTAGTTGGGGCAGTGGAATGGTGAAAGCCAGGAGGACAAACCCCCCATAAAAGTATTTATGCTGAGGTACCTTGAAAAGAAAACACCTCCTAAAACAGATACACTTTGAAGAAGCTTTGCAAAAGACATGCAACTTGGTGCCGATGTTATGCCAGAGTTTGCTGTGTTTAGCTGCCTAATTTACTGCCATCTGGTCTCTGCTACACCCCCATCAATCTGTCAGCTGAACGAGTTCTAATTATGCATCTTGTAACCCGGTGTGCTACAGCACACTGCGTTCAAGTGGGGATAGATCTTCAAGATTTACTGCACATATGCTGATAAAATCCCTGGGTCTCCAAGCTGGGGAGGGTGAGGAGGGGGTGAAATCTACCTCCACCCACCACAGGCAAAGAGGAGCAGACGGACATGAAGAAGCGGAAGAAGCCAAAGGTTCAGCCAGTGATTCAGTGCACTCTTAGTCTGACAAAATGCAAAATACATTTGAGATGAGCTTTAATGGATATGGGCAATGTATAGCCCAGAGTATACAGAATCTATAATCAGTTTGTTTGAGGGATTGTTGGAAGCTTCACGCCTCCCGCTGCCAATCTGGCTGCCTCATATGTTCTGCGCCCTTCTGTGGCCCATTTCTAGAGGGATATGGCAGTGAGGAGGGAAAGGGAAGGCTTTAGGAGGGAATTGCCTTTTATTATGGATCAGTTATTTTTATTTTTTTACTTAGGTCATCTCTCTGAATCTTCATCAAAAATCCTGCAAGGTGTACACTGTAATCTTGAGTCCCAGGGAGGCCCAGATTGTGTGTGTGTGTGTGTGTGTGTGTGTGTGTGTGTGTGTGTGTGTGTGAGGTGTGCAACCCTGTAGCCCCTGTCTCCTTGGGAAAGCTGAATGCCTCTGATTTCTTTTTCCACCAGCTTGCTTTTTCCTGGGCAAGTCACTGATACTTTTTTTTTTGCGGTACGTGGGCCTCTCACTGTTGCGGCCTCTCCTGTTGCGGAGCACAGGCTCCGGATGCGCAGATACAGCGGCCATGGCTCACGGGCCCAGCCGTTCCGCGGCATGTGGCATCTTCCCGGACCGGGGCACGAACCCGCGTTCCCTGAATCGGCAGGCGGACTCTCAACCACTGTGCCACCAGGGAAGCCCATCACTGATACTTCTTAAAACAGGTTTTGTGGATTTCTGATTGGTGTTCCAATCTATACGGCTGGCTTCCTCTCTCCTCCCTCCATCTACCAGGAGGTTGCAGGGGATAAGCCAGATAATGCCCATAAAAGGCTTTTAACCCCCCAGGAGAAAGTTGTCCACGACAAACACTGCATCCTATAAAACTTCCATGTGTGTTTGTAGCCCCATCCATCCACAGGGAGCAGGAGACAGTCCCGGATGAGGAGGAATCCTGTGTGTCTGCTGCTGTGCCCACACCTTCTCAGACAGGCAGTTGTCCTGAACGGACTTTGCACTGCCACACATCCCAAAATATATCTTTGTGAGGACTGAGAAAAAAACCTTTGTCTCACAAACACAATGACCGACTTTTTTTTTCTTGCGGTTTATCCCTAACTTAACCAGGGTCCTAGCAGGGACTTTAGGTTGTGTGAGTTTGACCTTTAAAAAAGACCATGGCACAGGCTCATTTTCCATTTTAGTATTAAATCTCATTTGCTTTCAGCCTAATTTCTTTGAGGCTCATCTTCGCTCTGCTGGCTTAGAAAGCAAAAGATTTCACTTCTTTGCAATTCCATGGACTAAATAAAAAGTATTGACACCCTGGAGTCTGGTTGAGACCCCAGGACAGGCCCCCAGACACTGGTGAAAGGAATCTTTACATGACCCCAAATATATAAGACCTGTGTTTCACGGGCTACCCTCAAGCTGTCTGCCAGCAGCCCCCGAGCTCCTTTCGGGCACATCGGAAACCAAGTTCTCTAAACAGAAAATGTAACCATGATAAGTTGTGTCACTTTGGTGATATATCTCTCAGAATATTATAAACTGGGTAGCTGAATTTTTCATTGCCTTAGAGACGTCCACAGCCAGAGATCTGAGAATAGAAAGTTCACGTCTCTCTCCATTAAGAAATTTAGTTCACATTTTACTCGGTCCTAGCCTTTGATTAATACTCTGGATGTGTCATGCAGCAGTGCTTAGGATTATGAAAAGTGATTTGTCTAATCTGCGTGTCAGTCTCCTCTGGGGTCTGCCTAGGGGGGAAAAAAACCCAAGAAACCAACACTCTGTAGCTATTGATTTCATAGCATTTGCTCAGCATTTGCCTTTACATTCCGGCCAAGTTAAGTGGATACAGAGCAATTTGATCCATGGAGTGTGGGGAGAGTGTTGTCACCATCTACAGACCCAATTCATCTGGAGGATTTCATGTTGCACATATCGAGACTGGAAGTGGGTTTTAATGAAATCTCTAGCAAAATGAAGTTCATAGAAAAGTGAATGTAAAAACATATGCTTATGATTCCAGCTGGCTGGTTGAGGTGCAATCAAAGTTGCACAGCATTTAGGTCTTCGCTTCAGACTCCTGGCCCCAAGGCATAGATGTTGCATGATCTGAGTCTATGCTGGGCTGAAGGACAATTGTGAAGGACGAGTATCACATCCCTGGTCTACAGTGGGGTTTTCTGAATGTCAACTAGCCCTCCTCTCTCATCAGTTTTTCCTTTCTCAGCCCCCATTGACTCATTTCTCCATTAAGGCAAAATCTCAGCCTCTCTCTCTTCTTTTTTGTCCACAAATTGAATTTCTCCTGATCTAAGCTGGTATTATCTCAGAATCACTCCTTCTTTCCAAGAGATGGTTAGCCAGTTGGAGGTGCACATCTACTTAAATAGATGTGCCCAAGGTGATGCACGTTCCTTACCTCAAAGTATTAAACCAAATAGGGGGTTTTCGGTCAGAGAGATTAGCTGGAGCAAGCGGGGCTTTTATACGTCTCTGTATTAGAACTCATATGGTGGCCTATTTCTTCAAGAGAGGTTTGGCCCTGCCTGGAGGGGTGTTTCATACAGGAGTCTTGCTTTAATTAGTTACGTGAACCAGAGAACGATGTGGCGGACGGGAGGTAAGCAGCATATGGAACTCAGACGCTGGTGGGTTTGGATGGGGAGCCTGTCATTCTAACTTGAGAAATGCAGGCAGGGCTGAAAGAGTCTTGGGAAGCCACTTTTGTCTTTACCTAAGCTATATATGAAGGAGACATGAAAAGCAATGAGTTACTGCAGAATGAGATCACATAAACTTTCGGGCAACAAACTTTAACATCTCATGAATCCTTGAAAGGAATAAAATTTTCCCGATGAAATATTCAATAGAAATGCACCTTCTATTGTTTTGTTTTGCTTTTTCCCCTTCAGTGAAAATAATTATCTAGTGCTTACCAGCAAACCTTGATATCACTTCAGATATTAAATATTGTTATTTCAGCTCCTTTCTAGACCAATTAATCCCCAATATTTAAGTTTTCTATTCCTAAATCTTGCATTATTCTTATCAATTTTCTCAAGGCTCGTCCCATGTTCCCCACTTTATTTCAGCTGGATGACATCCCAGTTGAAGGAGAACATTGAACTATGTTCAACACTAAGCCGTAGAGTCTAAAGTCAGTGTTTAAATCCTCTCTCTACCACTTAAAAACTGAGATGTTCCTAAACCTCAGCTTCCACATCTTCAGAATGGGCATGACTAGGCTTCCCCCCCTGCCAGCATTGCTATGAAGATTAAATTTGAAATATGATAGCACATTTCTTGGCTCCTGGACCGTGTGTTGAACATAATAAAAACAATTTGTATCTGCATCTTGTATGATCAAGACCAAAACAGGTGAAGTTACCTGAACTACCAAGACTGTAGTGACATCTAGACACATCATAGTACAACTATGGAAAGACAGAGACAAAGAGAAACCTTAAAAGTAGTAAGAGAAGATAATGCAATACATACTCAGGAACAACATGATTAAAGTTGAATTTCTATTAGAAACATTGAAAGTCAGAAAGCAATGGATGACGTATTCAAAGCACTGAAAGAAAAAAAATCAACCAAGAATACTATATCCAAAAAACTGTCCTTCAGAAGTGACAGTGATGAAACATTTTACCAGACAAATACTGAGAATGTTCATTGCTAGCAGAACTACCTTACAAGAAATGACATCGAAGAGTAATTTGAATCCACATGAAGAAATAAAGACCATTGCAAAAGGTAATTACATAGGTAAATATAAAAGACTGTATTATATATTTTTCTCTTTTCTTCTCATGTCAAGTTTAAAAGATCACTGCATAAAACAAAATTTCTAAAACTGTATTTTGGGACTTACAGAAAGATGTAATATATACGTCAAAAAAGCAAAAAGGAGTTACGTAACAGTTATATTGAAGTAAACTCAATATTGTACTGGAATTAAGTTAGTATTAATCCAAAGTGGACTGTGATAAATTAAGATATAAACTATAATCCCTAGACTAACCACTAAGAAAATAATTTTAAAATCCAGTGAAGGAATTAAAATGGCGCAGTAGAAAATATCTATTTGACACAAAATAAGGTAGTAAAGGAGGAACAAATAAATTAAAAAGAGCATGAGACATACAGAAAAGAAAAAGAACATGGCAGACATAAATCTAAGATTTCAATAATTGCATTAAAGGTAAATGAATTAAACACTCCAATCAAAAGGCTGTTTGTCAGATTTGATTAAAAAACAAGATCCAACCATGTGCTATCTACAAAGAGATGCAGTTTAGATTCAAAGACACAGATAGGTTGAAAATAAAAGGATGGGAAAAGATATACCATATAAAAAGTAAACGTAAGAGAGCTATAATGTCAAACAAAATAGACTGTAAGACAAAAAATGTTATTAAGGGACATGGAGGGACATTTTATAGTGATAACTGGTCAATTTATCAATAAAATGTAAAAGTAATAAACATGCACACCTAAGCACAAAGTCCCAAATATATGAATAAAAACTGACAAAACTGAAGGGAGAAATAGATAATTCAACAAAAATATTTGGAGGCTTTAATATCCCACTCTCAATAATTGATAGGGAACCAAACAGAAAACTGACAATGGTATAAGAAGACTTGAACAACATTACCAACCAGCTTGACCTCATCTATAGAACATTCTACTCAACATCAGCAGAATGCATTCTTTTCAAGCATACATGGAACATTCTCCGGGACAGGTTATATGCCAGGTCCTAAAGCAAACTGTCGATAAATTTAAAAGCATTCAAATGATACAAAGTATTTTTCTGGACACAGTGGAGTTACATTAGAAGTTAACAACAGAAATAAATATGAGTAACCTCCAAATATTTGAAAATTAACTGACACATGTCCCGATAACCCATGGGTCAAATGAGAAATCACAAGGGAATTTAGAAAATATTTTTAACTGAATGAAAACCAAAATACATCATCCAAATTTATATGAAGCAGCTAATGTGCTTAGAAGGAAATTTGTTTAAATAACACTTTACTGAGATAAACTTCATATACCATAAAATTTGCCCCTTTAAGGTACACAGTTCAGTGGTTTTCAGTGTAACTCTGAGAGATTTGCAACCCTCACCACTAATTTCAGAACATTTCATCATCCCAGAGAGAAACCCCATACCCATTACCAGTCAATCGGTTTTATTCCCTTCCCCCATTCCCTGGCAAACACTAATGCAATTTCTATCTCTATGGACTGCCTATTTTGAACATTTCTTATAAATAGAATTATATGTTATGTGATCTTTTGTGTTTGCCTTTTTTCACTTTGCATGTTTTTAAGATTCACCCATGTTGTAGCTTGTATCAGTATTTTATTCCTTTTTATGAATGAATAATGCATTGTATGGATATACCACATTTAGTTTATCCATTCATCGCTTAATGGACATTGGGATGTTTCTACCTTTTGGCTGTGATGAGTAACCCTGCTATGAAAATTCATGTACAGGTTTTTTAGTGTGGACATGTGTTTTCCATTATTTTGGGTATATACCAAATTGGGAAGTTGGGTTATATAGTAGATCTATGTTTAAATTTTTTAGGAGCCATCAAACAGTATTCCAAAGCAGCTTTACCATTTTATATTCCCACCAGTGATAAAGGGCATCTATGGAAAACCCAGAGCTAAAATAAATCATATTGGTGAAAGACTGAAAGCTTTACCCCTAAAGTCAGGAAAAAGACGCGGATGTCTGCTCTCACCACTTCTAGTCATTGTTGTACTGGATGTTCTAGCCAGGGCAATTAGGCAAGAAAAAGAAATAAAAGGCAACCAAGTTGGAAAGGAAGAAATAAAACTCTATTTGCAGATGACATGCTCTTATATATAAAAAATCCTAAGGAATCCACAGAAAACCTTCTAGAGCTAATAAACTAGTCCAACAAGGTTGCAGGAAAAATATCAATACGCAAAAATTAATTATATTTCTAAACACTAGCCACGAACAGTCCAAGAAGATAATTTCATTTATAATAGAATCAAAAAGAAGAAAGTACTTAGGAATAAATTTAACCAAGGAAATGCAAGAATTATCTATTGAAAACTACAAAACATTGTTGAAGGAAATTAAAGAAGACTCAAATAAATGGAAAGATATCCTGTGTTTGTGGACTGGAAAACTTAATATTGTTATGTCTGTAGTATTTCCCAAATTGATCTACAGATTCAATGCAATCCCTTTCAAAATCCCAATTGCCTTTCTTGCAGAAATGGAAAAGTTGATTTTAAAAGTCATAATGCTCCTTGGATTGTTATGAATTCCAAAAAAAAAAATTGCTTGTAGCATTTTTGCCAATGTTCTTGTTGCTTTTATGGAGGAGTTGATTTTCAGAGGTTCTTACTCCATCATTCCATAAATGTTTCTAGAGGGAATTTATACCTTTAAGTGTCTATATTTGAAAACAGGAAAGACCTCAAATTAATAACCTTAGCTTATACCTTAAGAAACTAGAAAATTAAAAGTAAACTAAGCAAAAAACAAACAGAGGGAAGAATATAATAAAGAATAGAGTGGAAATGAATGAAAGAGAAAACAGAAAAGCAATAAAGAAATTCAATGAAACAAAAAGTTGGTTCTCTGAAAAGATCAATAAAATTGACAAACATGTAGCTAGATGGACCAAGAAATAAAGGGAGAGAAGACACAATTTACCACCTGAGTGAGAGTGGGCATTACAACTAGAAAACAGAAGAGTCCTTACATTAATGAGCTAAGTGTCCAACTTAGGAAGTTAGGAGAAATGAAAGAGCAAAGGTGAGGTGGAAGGAAGGGAAAAATACTAGCATGAACAGGGATTAAAGGAACAGAAACACAGATTCAAGAGGGGATTGACAAAGTCAAAAGCTGGTCCTTCGAAAAGACAAATCTGTGGCAAAATTAAGCAAAAAAGAACAGAAAGCATGAGCAAACCATGACAAAAGGACATAACTATACACACAAGGCTATCTTGAATAATTTTATGCCATAAATTTGAACATTTAAATAGATAACTTCCTATTAAATTACCAAAACTGACTCACAATAAATTTTTTAAAATGAATAGATCTATAACCATTGAAGAAATTTTAAAAAAATTAGTGGCTGCGTCTCGCTTATTCTAAGGAGATGTCTCCCAGCCCTGGTGGCCTGTGAGACTCTCCCTCCCTCTCCTCTGCCTCTGTCTTTGCCTGAGTGTTTTGAATATGCAGAATAATGCTAGAATTCTTTCTACTTGGGAGGAAAACTCTTGGGGGGGTGGTGCAAATTAGAAAAGGTGTGTCCAGTGGGAAGTTGGTTGTCTAATGCCCTCAAAAATGTAGGCATGGGGGGGGCGTCATTTCTATGTTAAAATTGGTGCTCTAGCTGCATGTGGGTGTAGGGGTCATGGCCACACTTGGGTTTGCACGTGAGAGGGTAGGACTCCAGTTAGTTCCCAACTCCTGAGATGCAGTGGGGAGAGGAGTAGAGGGAAAAGCTGTGGGGACAGAGTTCTATGTGCGTCTCTCTATGGGGACCGCACAGAAGGCTCCTGAACCCTGCCGGGGACACTAAGGAGGAAGAGACAGTCTGAAGCCTCCCAGCCTCTACCCTAGGGCTGCAGGCTCCACAAAGATGAATATATTCTACAGCTAGCCTTATGCTGTGTGGCCTGCTGACTCTTCTCAGGTCTTTCTGCAGAAAGGCATCCTTGGGGAGCTTCGTTCTGGGTAAGATGCTACAGCGGGGTCAAGTGGCCGTTGCGTAGGGCTAGTCCTCTGCCGACTTTCTGTTTGTGCAGGATTGAAGGGGGAGGTGGGAGAGACTCCCTCACGGTGATGAACCGCAGGCTCTTCCTTGAGGAGCTGGAGAGGACAGTATACACATCCCCTTCGCCTTCCCTCGCCCCATCTCCAAGAGCTTACAGGAGCCCAAAAGGCTGAAATGAACATTTCTGAAGTTTTATTCCCTGTGAAAAAAAGAGAGCTATTTTTCTGAGACCACATTTTATAGGAAAGAAGAAAGTTTAGTTAACCAGGTGTTGGTTAGGACGGATTTGGGGAGGACAGTCATGGAAGGGAACCTGGGTACAGGTGGCAGGGAACGCTTCTTCATTAGGCGGGGAGGGCTGGCCCCCCAAAAGTTGTTCTGCTCGCTGAAATGCTCCCGGAAAGTTGGCTCGCTGAAAATGGATCATAGACAATGTTCTAATCCAACTGCCGTTTTTCAGGTTGGACAAGACAGATTTCATCTGATTGCTTTTGCATTTTCTTTTTATCTTAGGTAAAGGGTGTGCCTGGTTTCTCTGTACTGAACAATGGCCCGATTGTTAGAAACCTTGCTTACATGTATATATGTGTGTGTGTGTTTTGCCGTCACCCCTGTGTTTTGGAAGTCTTTGGGGACAGATGATATTTATGAGTGATGTCCCAAGGGTATAATCAGAATGACTCATTCTTGGAACCATTTTTATCCGTTAAGAAGTGCCAGCTGCACCCAGTTCACAACTGAACATACTTGAGACAGCTTCTCGCGCTAACCTGCTCCTGGTTTGGGGTCAGAAGGGCATATTTTCCAGGCCTTTCTACTTTTCCAGAGCTTTAATTTCCCATGATGGTGTCCTGGGGACTTTTTGTTAAGTGTTTTGACATTGTGAAGTCAGTTACATACTTGAGAAAAAAATTGTGTTTTGGGATTTCAGAAAACATACCCCCTTAGGCAGTTTTATGAATTTCATGGTTAATGGCAGTAACAAAGTCTCCTATTTATTCTCTGTCATTCTTGAAGTAGTTCAGAAGAATTTCCTGACGTTATTGTCTCTGTATTTACAGGACATCAGTTAGGCAGGTAGAGTGGGGATTATTAATCATCTCTCTTATTCGGCCTCTTACCTTCCCAAGAGTCACCACCAAAGGGGGGAAATGGAGGTGCTCCTTGGTTACGTAATGTTCAAAAGCCCCTCCAGTAGGGCAGGGTCAGAACTGGAGACCACAATCTTGGGGTCTAGGTTAGTAAGTTTCATTGTAAGTTCCACCTGATCCAGTAAAGCTACATTTCCTGATGGCATCTGAGACTTAATTTGAGATATTGAGGTGTGTCTCACGTCTCAGACAAACGCTCCATGACCTATGCAGAGGGCTGGCCTCCGAGTCTGATTGGAGTCACCTCATCTCCAAGGCATTTTCACTCATTGCTACTTGTACTTTCCCGACTTTTTCCCATGGGTGATTGTCCTGGAGCACTTGCATCTGCCCAACTGAGGTTTCTCTGTCTCCTGGGGTCTTCATGACCACGGATTCATTTATCTTAGGGAATTTTCCGGTTTTCACTTTTTCCACCCACATTGCCAAATCGGATATTGTACCAGCATAAGGATTAGGTAGGCACCCCCTCCTTTTTTTGGACTCATCCTCGAAATAGCTGTCTGATCCCATCTCTTGGAGAGAAGACAGGCGGAACATCGAAACACACTTCAACCTGCACATCTGGCAGGCGGGCGGGCAGATGAGAATGGAATTCCTGGACTAGTTCCTCGGTCTGTGGTCTCTGGGGACCGCTTGTTGAATAACTCCACATCGCATCACTTCACAGATAAGGAAGATCTCATCCCCACGGCATCTCTGATTTCGGCACAAGCTTCAGAAAACCCCAAGCAGCTAATCTAGAACATGATGTTTTAAGCTGCTATAATCACCAGCCAACTGTGAACATGTGCCACGCACATGCCGGCCTTCCCTTCTTAACTGCAACACTCAACGGGCGGGACTACCTCGGTGCGCTCTTTCCTGGCTCCTGTCAGAGGCGGCCTATGTCATGCCTGTAGGACGGAGTCTTCTGAAGACCCTGGTGTGTGACAGCGGGGCTTCCTGGAAAGGGCACTGAATGGAGGTCAAGGCCCTTGATTCATTCCTCCCCACCGGCACCAACAATTTGTGAGATCTTAGGCAAGTCCCCTCTCTGGGACTAAGTCTCCTTACCTGCCAAATGGAAACCTGTCTGGCTGGGAAGGATCTTGACTATTTCAGAAGCCAACTGAGGCAGGCTGGACCAATGGGTCAAACAGACTAACAAGAGAATGTTTAATGGGAAGAGATTAAACATCCTAGACACGGGCTCGGAAAACAACTCAGCCAGGCAGGAACAGAGAAGAGTTGAATAAGCAGAAGCACGTGGGAATAGTTGTTGGACATTTTAGTTAATTGCAATGGAAACATGAGGAGTCCAAAACAGCAAGTGTAAACGTAAGCTGCATTAGTAGAAATCTAGTTCTCAAAACAAGGGAGTATCATATTGGCCAGACCAGTGCTGGAGACCTGGGTTCAGTTTGGGGCCTCACCCTTAAGAGGACAGTGATATCCTGGAGTGTATTCGGGGAAGACGGACCAGCATGGTGAAGGGTATGGAAGTCTAAGGCATCTAGGGATCAGCAGAAAGAACTGAGAATGTCCTTTTCCATTTCTGGGAAAGGGCCCATTTAGCAGGAGCTGGTAGTTGCCCAGAGAACCAACCCAGGACAAAAAAGGAAAAAGCTTCAGGTTTTTATTTTTGCTTTTCTCAGCTCAAGGAAGAACTTTCATTTCTTTTTTTTTCTTTTTTCCTTTCTTTTCCAACTCCCCCCCACCCTCCACCACCACCCAGCTTGTAACATTGCTTCCTCGTAGCAACCGGAGAAAATTTTATTTAGTACCTGGTTAATATAGTCACGTGGTTAAAAAAGCTAACCAGCCAACCAACTAACCAACCAACCAAACTAACAAAAAGTATAAGAACAAATACAGATACAGGGAAAAGCCTCCTTCTCACCCTTGTATTCTGGAAGGAACAGTTTGGCAGGGTCCTTAGAGCTGGATCTCTGAAGCTATGCTGTGTGGATTTGCATCCCATCCATGCTGCTTACTAGCTGTGTGACCTTAGGCAAGTTACTTAACCTCTCTGAGCCCCAGCATCCTCATCTGAAAAATAGGAATAATGATGCGGGATTGTAGAGAAGATTAAATGGGTTCATACATGTGAAGCATTATCCTTGGCTTCATTCTCCCATTCTTCATTCTTCCCCATAAGTAACCTTTATTTTTCAAGTTTCTTGTATATTGTTTCAGAATTTCTTAATTCACATAATATAAGCAGATATGAATGTCATTTCTCATTTTTCTCATTTTTCAAAATTCCAAAGTTAGTATGTGGTACACATAGTTCAACACCAGTTTTGGGGGGTTGCTTTTTTTTTTTCTTTCCTTTCACTTGATAGTATATCTTGGAGATTTTTCCACATCAGTACAAAAAGAACTTCCTCATTCTTTTTCACAGCTGCATATAAGGAAGAACTTTCTAACAATTAGGGCTTGTTTGAAAATAGAACGCTGTCACGGGGAGCATTCAGGCAGAGAACAGACAGGGATGATGGAGCTGAGATTATGTGTCAGCGAGGTAGTCAGGCTAGAATACTTCTACTGTTCCTCCAACTGAGATTTCCTGATCCTGTGTTAAGTTGTCCAAAGATTAAAGAGCAGTTTAGAAAACTCCAGAAACAACATTGTTGATTTCTGTCTCTCACTGGGCTCTGAGTTGGGGCTCAGCCAGCCCTGGGTGGTTCAGAAGCCAGAGGGCTGGCTTGCAGCGCCGACCTGGGCCATGTCAAAACGCAGGGGCTTCTGAGTCAAGGTCCTGGCTCATCATCTAGCCCCATCGGGAGCTAACCTGGCCCGTCATTATTACCTAGAGGGAAGAAGGATTCCATTCCAGTAGATTCCAAGACACTCTTTGGCAGGCATAGCCTCGCAGGGAATTGTCCTCCACAGTGATACCTGTCAGGGTTCTTGGCCTTCCCCAGTCAATAGAAACTGATAAGAGGCCAGACAAGAAATTCAGTCAAGGCTTTATTGGGGCCCCTGCTGCAGCAGGGTGGGGAGCAAAAACAAGTAACAGTTTTCCCTGCTCGCTCCCCAGCAGGGGTGGTGAGCTAGCTTCTCACATGGGGTGAGGGTAGCGGCGTGTTCAGGGGTAAGGCTGGAAGGGTGACATAGGTGGTTTGCCAGTCCCTTTGCTGCTGTTGTGTGCAGGGGGCATGCACAGTACCCTGCTTTTGCTCCTGACAGCCTGCTTTTGCCCTCAGCTCTTCAGAAGTGGTAGTTGGTTTTTGTTTGTTCGTTTTTGTGTCTTGTTGGCCATACTTTGCCCCAACTGCGCGTGCATGCAGTTATTTTTAGTCCCTTATAGTTTCTTTGTATTTTGTTGCTTGAGGGGACGTTTGTCCAGGTGCAGGCACTGCAGCAGAGGGTCCCAGCTCCCAGCCTGTCTCAACAGGACTTTGGGTTTGTTCCCCACTTCTCAGCCCGCAACTCACCATCTCAGGTGGAACTCAGGTGGTGGCCAGCATGACTGGGCTCCCAACAGGCAGCAAAAGCTCCAGGGCTTTCCTTCCACCTGCTCTTTCCTGAGCGGTCAGTTTGAAAGGAAGCAAGAGATAAGTTCAACTTCCCTCTGCCAGCGACTCCCACAACTGGAGAGTAAGGGTCTCTTGTGATCGCAGAAGGTGAGAGGGGATTGTGGCCCATTGCCCAGGTGATGGAAAGGTCCCACAAGTCCCAATAGAGTCTGAAATGTCCCCTCTAGAAATGAATCCTTTTGAGTCTCTTTGCTCCACAGATCTGTAAAAATGCAGGTCCCATTGAGAGAAACAACACAAACATTTTTCAGGCACTAATTCCTCCGTGGATGGGAGTAGCTGAGAACATTGCTCCCCACAGGGCGCTCAGAACAGCTAGCAGGAGGGAGTACAGGTGGGAGGGGGGAGAAGGTTCTAGAGAGAGGTGGGAGGGCTGCTGGTGGCTGGCCCTGGACTGGGGCCATATAGGTCCAGATCTTAAAAGGAATCGATCTGGTCTACTTGCTGGGATTCTTAGCAAAGAATTAACTGCAGCAACAGTTAACCTTGCCTAACTCAAGGTTATAAGTATTTTCCCCCATGTTTTCTTCAAAAGTTTTATAGTTTTAGGCTTTAGGGCTAGGATCCATTTTGAGTTAGTTTTTGTATGGTGTGTGAAGTATGGCTCAAGATTCATTTTTTGGGCCTATGAATATCTATGTATTCCAGCAACATTTATTGAAGAGAATTTCCTTTCTCTCCTGAAATGCCTTTGCGCCTATGTCAGAAGTCAGTTGGCCATATACCTGTGGGTCTACTTCTTTTAATACTCCTGACCCCCACTCTGTCATAGCCCCTGCTCAGGGCTAGCACATGATAGGGGTTTAATAACTGCTGGGGGGGGGGGGCTATAACTTGATTGCAGGTGTTTTCAGGGCTTTCTCATTAGATCCAGGTGAATGTTGCTGGGCTTGGGGAGAGAAGTGCGGTAAGGAAGTCAGGTGGTAGGACAAGAGCAGTGTGTTATTCGTGCTCTTTCTTGCTCACACTGTCTCTAAGAGTTGCCACTAAATAAGTCAGGGTCAGCCTGGGTTCCTGAAAGATGCTAAAGATTAGGGTTGGGGCTTACCTTCTCACCAAGCCAGCAGACTTCAGAGACCATGCCCCCAGCTTGTGAAACTTAGGACTAAATAACCCAAAATAACCTTCAGCAAAGGTTATCCTTGATTCCTGGTAACTGTCTAGAGCCGTGGTGTCCAATAGAAAGATAAGGCAAGCCACAGATGTAACTTAACATTTTCTAGTAGATGTCTTTTAAAAAGTGAAAAGAATCAGGTAAAACCAATTTTATAACATAATTTAACTCAACAGATACAAAGCATCATCCAACATACAATCAACATGAAATCGTCAATGAGATATTTTATATTGTTTTGAACTCAGTCTTCCAAATCCGGTGTGTATTTTACAATTATAACACAACTCAGTTCAAACTATGCACATTTCAAAGCCCAGTAGCCACATGCATCCAGTGGCTACCACGTGGACAGATGCCTTTTGAACTTGCTTTAACATTTCTGGCTTTAACGCTCTCCCTTTCTTCAAATCTTTGTTCCGTAGAAAAAGCTCTTCCCTCTGGAGTCTAGCTTCCATTTCCTATCCCAATATCTCCTGTTGCCGAAAGACAAGATCAGAAGAGGAGGGGGAGGAGAAGAATATCTTGAGGATGGAAAATAGAGAAAGAAAACCTAGGAAGCCTCCATGGTGTGCAGGCTCGCGAGAACCAATCTATTACTTTTCAGGAATTTTGCAAGCCAGTTGTTAAACACAGCCATTAATGAAAATTAAGCTATATAAACTTTCCATTGAATATATTAAAAACATAAGTAGGGGCTTCCCTGGTGGCGCAGTGGTTGAGAGTCCGCCTGCCGATGCAGGGGACACGGGTTCGCGCCCCGGTCAGGGAAGATCCCACATGCCGCGGAGCGGTCCGTGAGCCATGGCTGCTGAGCCTGCGCGTCGGAAGCCTGTGCTCCGCAGCGGGAGAGGACACAACAGTGAGAGGCCCGGGTACTGCAAAAAAAACAAAAACAAAAACATAAGTAATAAATATACAACACTCACCACTTCCTAATCATGTGACTCTATTTTGCTATCATCTCTTATGACTATGACATCTGAGTGGCAGAAACACTATATGATGCTGTGCTCCTCTTTCCAACTCTGAGTCATAACTTGAAATCCATAGGAGTATTTACACCACAGAAAATGGCAAATGTTACAAGTCAGGGCTCTACCCCCAAATTTGCCAGTTGTTAAAACTTTACCATCACACCCCTGGGAAGGCTCTAGAAGATGTCAACTCAATGAGATGAAGGATGCTTGGTACATTATACATGTTCAGTAAGCTACATGTGGAGTAGCTCTATTGATAATGATTGGAAATCTGAATAATTTCCAAGAGGGAGAGGGTGTTTGGTTTGAAACAGCCTGTATCATTTCTGTAAGTTTTTTCCACACACGCCTACTGTTGGCTTTTCCAAGTGTCCAAGAGTGAGGTTGACCTAGAAGTTACAGATGACTCTCAGTGGAGCCTTGGTAATAAAGTTATTCTCTAAGTACCCTGATTCCCATCACTCTAAAGGACTAAGACAGAGAAAGAAGGCTTGAAAGCCTACCTACTAGATATTCATAGCAATTTTCTCCAAGAGGTGAGACTTTTTCTTTTGTTTACCTGCATTTTCTAATTTTTCTACAATAACATTCCAGGTTTTAACTAAGTTAATTTTAAAAACAACACATAAGAAGGTTTAAATGTCTTCAAAGGCCTATTTAGGTGCTAAGAGTGGGAAGAGAAGTATTAAAACATGAGAGAGTTTCAGCTGAGCTGGATGGGTCTCCCTGGCTGGCCAGTATTTGAGATAAATCCATTAAAAGGAGTCCAGGGACTCCCCTGGTGGCTCAGTGGTTGACACCACGCTCCCAATGCAGGGGGCCCAGTTTCAATCCCTGGTCGGGGAACTGGATCCCATATGCGTGCCGCAACTAAGAGTTCTCATGCCACAACTAAGGAGCCTGCAAGCTGCAACTAAGGACCCTGCCTGC
>NW_020175393.1:11673934-11693965 GCF_003031525.2 Neophocaena asiaeorientalis asiaeorientalis
AACAGGAAGACTGTAGACAGGTGTCTGTGAGCTCCGGAGTGTTTCCGTTGAAGTACCCTTTCTCCCACATGAGAGCCCCCATTCATCTGCACAGATGACATATGGGATGTCGATAATGAATATGGATTTGATGTGATTTCATCTCTCTGCCAAACCAACTCACGGAACTAATTCCACTTTCGACTTTGTTAAATGAGGTTTTAAAAAGTGTATCAGAGGATAACTTTTGAAGTCTCTCAGCTAGATCAAGAGGTGCATTTGGGAGAAAACTTTGGGGACAACTCTTTCCGCCTATACCCACGGTTGGAGCTATATGCTGATGTCTTTGATTTATAAGGGTGAGAGGCTAGAGGGATCTGTCTTGAGAGGGCTTTGACTTTTAAGGGATTCAACTAGTTGAAACCTTATGTGCAGTTGGAAATAAAGCTCTTTTATATCATAAAAGCTTGAAGGTGGGATGGCACCCCGGAGGTCAATACTCTAAACCTAGATTGGGTTCCTGAGTCCCCTCTTTATGGCTATGTCAAGTTTCCTTCTTTGCCTGACACACCTCCCACGACAGTGCAGTCCATTTTGGGTGTCGTCCATAGAAAGGTCGGCTCACGTTGATCCTATAATGTACACCCATTGTTCCTAGGTCTACAAGATGGGGGCAGGGACACACATGGATGCAAGCTAGTGAGCTCTGTATAAGAAAAACTATTTCCGTAGTAACTTAATGCAACATGACCAGCACTCACTAAGCCATCCTTTATGTGCAAGGCAGTGATTTAGGCACTCTGGGAGATATAGAAATAAATAAAATAGGGGCTCCACTGACAAGGAGTCCACAAGCCGCAGTCTAATGTGTGCATACAGCCAACTCAAATACAAGGAACAAGATGAACTGATCAAGGAAATGGAACCAATGTTTGTTGAGTACCTTTGATGTGCTATCCTTGTCATGGGTCTCATGTCATCCTTGTGGCTTGTGCATTAAACTCCCTGAACCTTATTTGTGAAATTTGATGTTGGATGAGATGCCCTCCAAAGTCGTTGCCAGCCCTCACATCTCATGATTCATCCCTCCTTTCCTGGTGGCCCCAGGCTTCCCTCTCCTGGTTTGGGCTGGCTAGAGGAATGGAGAGGCAAGAGATATATTATTGTTCTTTTTTCCCCTCCCTGTGAGATGTACTGTTGACTTCAAACCAGTTTGAACAAAGCACTCAGGAATAAACCACAGAGAACCATCTAGAATTGGCAGAGGATAACCCTATGACCCCAGAGGCCTTTTCCGACTCAAATTTTTATGATTCACTAATTTGTTGCACCACACTCTGTCCGGGAAGTCAGAGTTCAAAAAAAAAGATGCAATGTAAATTGCTGGAGGTAATGAGAAGGCTGCCGGCACCGTGGGACCAGAAGCGTGGTTTTCAGTGAAATTAAATACAGAGAGGTATTTAAAGAAGCCAGAGACTTTTTTTTTCCCTGAGAGACTCTCCCATTTTAAGGCGGGTAGGGAACTTTTCAGGTTTTCTTTTTTCAGTGGTGTGACTAGGTTTTTGCTATGTTATGACTCCAGTAGAGCTCCTTATCTGTGTTATATATAACCTCCCAAACAGCTATCAGATGCAGACATGGTTGTTTAGCAATAAGTTCTGCTGTAATTAAAAGAAATCATGTTTGAAGTGGGAGATGCTGTAGGAAGACCAATGTTCTATAAATACGTCTGTCTTCTTTGAGGGAATTGCTGAGGGCAAGGAGCAGTAACTTGGTGTTTGATGAGTTTCATGACTTTTTAGTGCTTTCTACATTTCCCCAACTTTGGGGAATCTTTATGCCTCTTTGCAACTTTGCATTGAAATTATGTGATGGAGATAAGAGATAAGCAGGATAATTGTTCCAGAATTACAGTGTGACCAGAAGACCAGAAAGCTAATAGCCTTTGGTGCCTATAGGAGTTCAGTGAGGGGTGGTTTAGTTGGGGGATGGAAGGAGAGGCGGCCAGCCAAGTGCATATATGTGTGGGAGGTTACTGAGTAGTCCGTACAGTGGAATCACATCTTTCCTGGGTCCATGTTCTGAAGTCAGCCATAAGGTGTATACCATGCATGCTGAATAATGTTGGTTTAAATCCCGTAGAAAGGCACACACTGGAGAGTGTCAGGCATCCCGGCGATTTTTCCTCTATGTTGGACTATGCTGCTGTTTTGGGGGCTGGGCACCAGATGGAGAAGTGAACCTGTGTTCAGGGACCATGTTCCATAACAAAATATGTCTTTAAGTGTAGGGTTTGTGCTCAGAACATGCACTCAGCAGAATCACCTGAGGTTGGATGTCCCAGAAGGAAGAGTAGATTCATATCCTTCATCTTATATGCTCTTTGCAGAAAATGACTATAGAGAAAAACACCAGGCTTAATTACTAACATGATTTAAATAGTTATTTTCTGCCATTATGATCTTTCTCTCATTTTCTTTTCCCCCCAAATACGGAAAGTTGAAACGGCAAGATATAATAAATGGGTACGTGATGCAAACAAACTGCATAAAGATTGATGTGTATTATCTCCCTTGCTTTTCACAAGAACCCTGCATAGCAAGTGGGGTTATCCCCATTTTGCAGATGTGAGAACTGAGGAAGGTTACATGACTAGCCTAAGCTCAGCTAATGAGTAGTGGTGGAATTTGAGCTAAGGTTCCAAAGCCTGTGTTCCTTTTTCTATGCCCTAGAGACTGGATATATTTTTTAAAAGGAAGGTAAGAACATAGAAAGCACACGAAGGAAGGAAGGGATGGAGAAAGACTTGCAAATAAGAAACAAATCTTTATGGAGTGTCTTTTATGTACCATTTCTTGCACCAGGCATTTTCACCTCTCTTTGTGTTCCAGACTGTGTTAGTTTCCTATGGCTGCTGTAAAGACTTATCACAAACTTAGCGGCTTAAACAACAGAAATGTATTCTGTCACAGTTCTGGAGGCCAGGAGTCTGTAATCAATATTGCCGGGCTGAAATTAAGGTGTGAGCGGGGCCATACTCTCTCTGGAGGCTCGAGGAGAGAACCTGCTTCTTGCCTCTTCAGCTCCTGGCAGCTGCCAACATTCCTTGGCTTTAACCACATCCCTCCAAACTCTGCTCTGTGGTCACATTGCCTTCTCCTCTTCATGTGTCAAATCTCTCTCAACCTCTCTCTTTATAAGGACACTTGTGATTAGATTTAAGACCCACTTGGGTAAGTCAGGATAATTTCTTCATCTCAAGAATCTTTAACATTTGCAAAGGCAATTTTGCCGTATAAGGTAACATTCCCAGTTCCTGGGAACTAGGACATAGATATCTCTAGGAGGACCGTTATTCAGCTGACCGCACAGCCTAGCCGTGAATGTTAGGAATGGCCTAGGTGAACAGCTGAGCCATTTATATATTTTGTTGTTGTAGTTTATTTTTCTAACCACAGAGCCCCTTAATCATTAGTTCTATGCCTTACCTCTGAGGTCCCCTTGGGCTGAGGAGGGAGAGGAGTCATCCACTAGCTGAGTTTGCATCACACTGATGTTGGTGCAAGAATTTTTAAAACTCTGTTTGTTGCATGTCGTTGACCCCTGGTCCATACGTGAGCCTTAATTTTTGCCTTTGGCTTGAGGTTAACTTTCAGTTAACTTAACATATGGTTGCCCTGGGTCATTGCTTTTGGCAGAAGGCTACAGCCTGTCTGGTGCCCACATCTTCTGAGAGCAACCAGTTCACGTGGCAGCAAGAGAGACTGGGCGAGCTGTGCAGGATGGCTGATCACGGAGTCAAGGGAGAGGTTTGATGAATGCCTCTCCGTGCGACGGGGGATGGAGTTAGAGGAGGTCTGAGATGCCCTCAGAGACTGAAGCTGCAGAACAGGAAGTGACTCTAGCATGTTCTATGACCTCTGAGTGGAGGACTACAGTTTAGAGGGGGTGAGGAGGTGTGCTCACAGGGAAAGGCTGATGGTTCCTCAGAATTTGAAGGTGTCAGTAGGATACTGGCACCATGATGAAGTCAGTGCACAGTTCACAAGGGCCAGCCAACCCTTCTAGGGTATAGGAGGTGCTCCTTTGCACAGAGGGGACAAGTGCTGGCTCTGACCCAGAGATGCGCAAACCCAAATCCCAGTGATCTCTCCCAAGGGCTTGAAGTTCTCTTTTGACTTGAAACTTGGACACTTGGATGTCCCTCCATCACTTTAAATTCACGCTTATCCCACTCTCCTCCCAAACCAATCGTCTCTGCTGATGTGTCCATTTTGGACATTTGTACAAGCATTCTCTTAGCCACTCAGGACTGAAGTCTTAGTGTCAATATTGACTCTAAATTTTCTTAGCTTTCTGCCTCCCTCAGTCCCCTTTGAGAAGAAGCAGATAGCCTAGTCGTAGGGCCGTAGGATCTGGAGTAAAGAGAGGAACCAAGAACACAAATTGTGTTCCAATCAGGCTCTTCCACTTATTTGCTGTGTGACTTACTCTCTACTATTCTGTCTCTGAAAAATCAGAATAACACAATAAACCCTACCCAGCAGGGTTACTGTGAGGATTATATAAAATAATAATAATAGTTATTATCGTTTTTGTTATTCTTTCTCACGTAGCTCCCACTTCAATTCAGCTCTTAATCACCCCAAATCAGGACTATAATAAATTCTTCTAAATCAGTACTTTTCAACCCTTTTAACGGTGACCCAGAGTGAAAAATTTATTTTAGATCGTGACATTACAAACACCTCCACAAAATGGAAGTACAAGTTTTATGAAATACTGATGTTTTCTATCCTTTTCTCATTTATCGCATAAAATTTTTGTTTCAATCTATTACATTGATTTCATGACCACTAATGAGTCAGAAAAGGGACTGGGTCACGTAGAAGATTGAAGCCATTGTGAGGACTATGGATTTTATTTAATTAGTTTTTCAGAAAAGAACTCTACGGAATTTGTTGTTGTTGTTTTTGCGGTATGCAGGCCTCTCACTGCTGTGGCCTCTCCTGTTGTGGAGCACAGGCTCCGGACGCGCAGCCTCAGCGGCCATGGCTCACGGGCCCAGCCGCTCCGCGGCATGTGGGATCTTCCCGGACCGGGGCACGAACCCGCGTCCCCTGCATCGGCAGGAGGACTCTCAACCACTGCACCACCAGGGAAGCCCTGCTCCAGTATTTTAATAAGTAATATTGTCTGTGTCATATAGAGATAGCTATGTACTTCATATATATACAATTCATTTTTATGTTACGTTATATTACATATATAATTCACTCGTAGTGTCACAGATGGAGGATAGATTTTTAATAACGAAAAAAGGCTATTGGCAAATTTGAGCCTCACGTATATCAGTAGTGTGTTTTTATTAAATTTATTAACTTTTATAAATGCAGCAATTTAGTCAGTAAAACCTGATCATGTCTAAAATTTCCCAATGTTCACATTTTATAAAATCTTATTTTCTAAAGAGCACAACATAATATTCCCAGAATCTCTTCCTTGAAAGTAATCATGGTTAAATACCTTTTCTAAAAGAAGAGGTAGAGTCTAGTTCAAATTCAGAACATTGTCTCGCAGCTTGATTAACTCCAGGGCCACATGCCGTGTGGTATATTTGAACTGGCGATGAGAAAGGGAAGCAGGGTTGAATGAAGTTATGAAGGAACCTCATTTCTTCCTCAGTGCTGCTACCTTTGCTCTCCCTTTCTTTCTCTTTCCTTGATGCTCTCTCTTTCTGCTTTCTTTCTCTTTCCTTGATGGCCTGTTTTATGTTCCAGCTCATTTTTTTCTCTGTCTCTCCCCCTTTCTTTTATTTTCTCCCTCTCCCTCCCTCAACTAAAGAAAACCCAATATTGGGAAAGAATCTGATCAACATACAAGTGTACGTAAGTGGTCATAAGGTCTTAACTCTCCTGCAGGCTAGTCTATGGTCGGTGTACATCTGTTCATCAAATATTTAGAGAGCACCCCCTTACAGGCAGTCCTCGGGGCTGTGTGACTTTATTGAACCACCAAATTGCCATTATTCCTGGGACCTTCCTGGACTTCATGTACGTAAGGGACGAGAGAGATGAAGTGAGTACCCAGGATCTCATAACTTGCTAATGGCAGAGCCGGAAGACAGAAGTCCCTGATTCCTAGTGGTGTTGTTCTCCCCACTATAGCATACGGCCTCTCCGATTTCCTTCTTCATATCCATCATGGTGAACCTCTACGTGGTCTTGAATCAGAAGTGGAGAGTTCTTGGGATGAAGGAGGCAAACAACTGGTGTGGTTAAATTCCCGTCATAAAGGAAATGTCCTTTTCCAGTTATTTTTAAGGTTACCCTTATAAATACATTAACAGGGATTAATGATCGTACCTTATTATCAGCGTAGGGACCCAGGTCAGGCAAGTTTTGGTAAACGTTTGGAAAGGGCAACATACTCCCCTATCAGCAAAGTGATTGCACTGAGAATTCCCGGGCCCAGAGAGGGCCCAGAGAACCCGGTGGGAGAGGAAGGTCTTAGAACACAAGGGGCAGTAAGGCCCACTTGACAGCTGCCCACACCACTCTTTCATTAATTGGGTCATCTTGAGAACCTTCCAGTAGCTAGTTCATCCCCAAGATGGCAGGTCAGAATGCTGCAGGGCTGAGCTAACTGACCCCTCAGACGCACATCCCTGCCCGGCCCCCAATTACCCAAGTGCTTTGAACTCTCCAGGCGAAATTCACTTTGCTTCTGGGCTGAAGTACACTGGGCACATTCTTGAACAGAGTTCAATCTAACAGGATTTCCCTAAAACAAGCAACTCCCTGGATGTCCTGGGAAGCACTGTGACTACTGGGGGGATTAACATAGCCAGAGCAATGTGGCTGTGGTCCAGAAAGAAAATGTATGTGCTTTTAAAAAAAACTGGCTCAGAGTCTTGGGAACCCCATAATCAGAAGCATACTCAGTCTGACAGTTTCAAAAGACCCAACACCCACCTCAATGCGACCTGGCGAGGGTTCAGAGAAATCCACCCCCTCTTTTGTCTTTTGGATGGAATGCAAGAGCCATATAAGACTTCCTGCCTAGAAGGCAGAGAGAGGGCAGGCCTTTGCCACCCTGTCTCAGCAAAGTGGGGCACGGTTGGAGGTGGCTTGTTTGGGGGCTGTGGTCTCATCTATGGCACGAGGCATTCTGTGTTAATTCTGCATGGCGCCCAAGCCACTGCAAATCTGCCATCTAATCTTTATCTAGGTCTTTTGCTGGTTTATGTCTTGTTTTGTTTGTCTCCTGAGGGAGAGGTACTCACAGTTTGAGGTGTGGGTGGCTCCTGTCAGGACCGGACATGCAGAGATGGATCACGAATCGAGACTAGGGGTCTGCAGGCCAAGAATGATGAACTTGATGTCTTCAGAGGTCAGGCCTGAGGCCCAACTAGTAGATTTGTCATGGCAGGACGGGGCAAACATGTCTTGGAGGTCAAGGCAAGCAAGGTCAGGAACCTCGAGGGTTGGGTACCTCAGAACAATAGCGCTGGCTGGTAGAAAAGTCATCCTGGGTCTAAAGTAGGCGCTGAGTCATCTCTGGCTTCCTGATTATTTCTAGTGGGCTGGGCACAAGTCTGGGCCCCATGGGAGTCTACCTTCTATCTTTAACAAGCTAGAGACCAAAGTTTAAAGTCTGGGAAAAGGGAGAGTCTTACAGCTACTAACAGACACCTCCCTGGGGTCTAACTTATCCTCTGCAGAGAGAGGGCATTGTCTGTGGGTGTTGGGTCTGCAGGACACTTTGGCAAAGGAAAACACAGGAGCCATCTGCCTGTAGTCTGTTGTGATCCATATTTTCTACAACTGGAAGTGCCAGTGGAAGATTTTAAAATATTGGATCCACACCGAACCAGCTTCATGGGGGGACTCTGCAAAATGAATGCTTCAGACCTTTCCTTAGACATCCTGATTTTCTAGAATTGGCTGAATTTTAGGACGAAACTAGTTTTGCAGGTCTGGTCACAGTTTTGCAGGTCTGGTCACCTCTGCACACCCTGGTCCTGGTCTGTGCCCAGGGATGGAGTTTCAGCGTTACTCCGCATTCCTCCTTGTAAGTCTTATTTCTGCCGTTCAGCTCTAATGATGATCAAGGGTGGAAGTGTTACCATATTTAAAGCAGGATTTCTAGACCAGTGCTTTGCAAACAACTCCTAGGGAATCCATCGGTGGTTGCTTCCCACTCCAAACCAATCATCCGTGCACCCATGCAATCATTCATTCAAAAAGTAAAGACTCATTGATGGACTTCAGTGTGTCAGAGCCTACCAGGTGCTGAGGAAAGACACAGAGCTGATTGAGAAGGAAGAGATGGAGGCATGATCCTAAGGGACTTGAAGAGTGGCGGGGTCAGTATCTGGCTTAGGGAAGGAGAAAGAGGGAAGATAAGCTCTTCTGAACATGTAAGACAAGGCAAGCCTTGAAGGTTTAGTTGATTAGACTGATGTATGATCAGAGCACACAGGGCAGTGAAAGGAGGGGCTGGAATGTCCAATCCCAGAAGAGACTGGGCTCTGAACTTTGAGAAGAAGAATATGGTTTCCTCCCTGGGGGTGCATGTCGCTGCCCTTTCTATCTGCATGACCTTAGCGATGGGCGCTGCTGTGAGGTTGAGCTTGAAGAGTCTAGCTTTCTGTCTATGAGCAGCCCTACCCAAGTGACTTCAAAGGTTTTAGTCTACAATGAACTGATCTGATTGGCTTTATTGGAGCAGGTCATTCTAAGCCACAGCTACAGACTCCTTCCAGTGGGGCCAGTTGACTCCCCTCTGTTTTAATGGTAAGGGCTGATCCTAGAATGAGCACACACACGGTCACGCTTGACTACTTGACTGGACGTTTCTTGAGGTCAGTCGCGTTGTCCGTCACAGCTCTCCAGGGCCTAGCAGGTCATAGGCTGGTGATTACATGAAAGCTGTGAGCTTCAGGTAGGACAGTGTGGAAACCCATTACTTACCATGAGTAGAGACCCATGGCCATCCCTTGAGAAACTCCTCTGGTACATGTCTGCTCTCGTTGGGTTAGATGGGAGGCTTGAGTCAACCCTGCACACCCCCACCCAGAAAGGCCGGATGCAGAGTTATCATTCAGTTTTCCTCTTCTGCAGCACTCTGTGTGTTGTTATCTACAATAATTTTACAAAATGATACTAGTCCAGGGAGCTTAGAAATCTTGGAAGGAAGTCAGCGTTGGCAAATTCTATTCCTCAGGGTTGAAAGCAAATGCATCAGCCTGGCTCTCTCAAGAAAAAACAAAACTCACACAGAGTAATATCATAGAAGAAATTTAATATGGGAAATTAGTTACAAAGATTTTTAGAAGAATTGCAAGAGCAAGCTTGGAAGGTAAGGCAACCCCAATATTAGCAAGTACAGCTTACTCTTCCTTTCTAGGGCTGGAGGAGTAGAGGCATTACCTGAGCTCAAGAGCCTGCGCTATCTCTTGGAATCTGGTTCCGTGGGAAGTTCAACAGTTGTGCTGAATGGGGAAGACTTGGCCTGAAGTACAGGATGGGGTGAAAGTGAACACCTGGCTTCTCTTTCCAGTCCACCCTCCAATCTCTTGCCTGTGCTTCCCTTTGGCCAAACCAAGCAGGTAGCAGTGGGCGAGGTAGCCTTGGGAGTTTCCTGGGGTCTCCCCCTTTGAATACAGAGAGCAAGGAAATGGTGGGGACTGGATCTGAGGGCAAATAGGCAAGTGACCAGCATTCGTCCATAGACGCCCCAGTTCTCCGTATGGTGTGGATTTGAGGCAATACGGCTGCACTCATCTTAGATAAATGGTGGCCCCTGGGGAGGATTGTACTGAACCTTTTCTCTCTTTCTTCCCGATTTGGCCTTTCTTGGAAAATATGTAAATTGCTTAGTGAGTCCGCTGCATCCCAAATTAGCTTCACCCTTGACACTGGAAACGTACATGGGTGGAGTATCTTTTAGGCAGCACCTCATTAAATAGACCCTCGACCTGTAAGAGTACAGGCTGGGGTCACTGTGATGGGAGAGAGTATGAGGGAGCAGAGAGGAGTGGGAATGTGCTTTTGGGTTAGAATTCCGATTCACAGGTCTTCTGATCCTGGTTCCCAGGGGAGGAGGCCAAGCAGACTACCTACAAGAGACAAACGGAGCCATCCAGCCTGTGTACCTCATCGTACGTGCCTTGTAGGCTTCCTGGGGTTGAGATCCCTGGTGGGGGCCCCACTTTGTTTGGAGGTTCTATGATCGCATAATTAGTCAAATGCTCTGTGTCAGTTAGGGTTTGATCAAGGAAGCCAAATCACTATGAGTGATATGGTCAATAAGAGATTTTCTGTAAGGATTATAGCTTACCCATCTGCGGCTGGTGAAGAAATCTGTGGAAGGCTGTTGCCTCTGTCTGAGCGTGGCCTGAAGTCACTGCAGGTCAGTGTCGACAGTTGGGAAGAAAAGCTTGGATTTGAAGTGGGGGAGGGCCAAGGGCAAACTGGAACGCACCTTCAAGAAGCCCATGAAGACATCCTGGAACCTGTGTGCATCACTTGTCACCTCTAACCTCAACCATATGGATGCCCTGCAGAAGCAGGTGCCCGTCTCTCCATGGAACTGCATGCATGCCCGGCCCAGGACTCAGAGAAGCTGAAGGAGGCGATCTTGTAGGATCTCCTCCCACAAAGTGGGCTTGTGGACCAGTGGCAACAGGTGCAGGCCACCAAGGTGCTTGGTGCTCTACACCACCTTCCCCGTGTGATGGAGGCTGTTTGCCTTCCACCCCCGAAATCCCACTCCAAGTTCTTTGGTGGCCAACCCTAATCTGGAACCTTAGAGGGAAGGGAATTCTGGGAATCCCAGTTACAGTTTAGCTGAGTTGACACTAGACTAAGCCATCGTGTGTTGCAAGAAGACTCTGAAAACTAATGGTTGGAGGAGAGGTCCCCATTTGGGTGCAGAAATGAGCTTTCCTTACCCCGAGAGAGAGGAACTGTGTCTGTCCTTGGGGACCAGCAGCTGTAAGCTGGTGGCCTCCTCTCTGGGTGCCTCCTACAACAGAGGCGTCACCTCTCTCTCGGGCCTGGGGAAGGTGGAGCCCTCTTTGGGGCACCTTACCTCTCTCTCCAAGACGGAAATAATCACACCTCCCCTCCCAGGGTGTTGGGAGGATTCATTAGTTAATGCTGGCGAAAGGGCTTTAAAGGTGAAGGGTGTGTTGGAAATGCTGTCATAATTGCACCCAGATGCCTGAATCCAGATTTACAGGCACTCTGCTAACAGTAGAATTTGTCAGAGTTGGTGGTGACCTTTTCTCCCCACGACATTTCTAAATATTTCGGTTGTCGATTGTAAACAAGTCCATCCCAAACCAAAAATCAGACTTTCTGTTGGTGCTTTTTAAATGGTCCTTATTCCATTGAGTATTTACGGCTCCCTTCTTTCTCCCTCGTTTTTCTTCTGTTAGGGGTGGCCAGATGAGGCTGGCTTCATTTCTGCCTCCACCTGGAGAGAGCCAGCCTGGTGATAAGACTTGAACACACCCTTTTCAAGCAGGCTACCTTCATACCAGGTGGCTAGGATGTCAAAACTTTCAGTCTAGTTTGTCAGGATGGCAAACACATTAGTCAAACATTTGGATTCTTTTTTTTTAATGGTGAGAAATAACTGGTCTTTTCTACTGAACGTTTGACATCGTGTAAGCAGTGCTGCTGCTCTGTTTGCACTCCTGTCCTTTCGACCTTCATCCCTTTCTTTCTTGTCCTAGTTGCTCCTACGTTATCATCTTAAAGTCTGTAACAAGGACAGCAGATTGTGATAATATTCAGAGCCTCTCTCCCCATCCATCTCTCGGAGGAAGGCTTTTAATTTTCTGGGATCTTTGATATTGGACAGGATAAGATGGGTTAAGCCTAAGACAGCCAGGGTGACCTAGTTGATAATAGAGAGCTGAGCCCCAGCGGGGAGCAGGAAGGGAGAAGTGAAAGCAGGTGTGAAATGGGCATTGGGGAGAGTTTGAGGGCCATAGAGAGAGAGGGAGTAAGTGGATTTTTTTGTGTGGGGAAGCAATGACAGGTATGAGAGAGAATAAGCATGAAAGACATCTAAAGAGCCTTGTATTTGTTTGCCACGGTTGCCATTTGCCACGGTTGCCATAACAAAATGCCACGGACTGGGTGGCTTAAGCAACCAAAATTTACTTTCTCATAATTCTGGAGGCTGGACATCCAAGATCAAGGTGTTGGCAGGGTTGGTTTCTCTTGAGGCCTCTCTTCTTGGCTTGCACGTGGCTGTCTCCTTGCTGTGTCCTCACACGGCCTTTTTTTGTGTGCATGCATCCCTGGTGTCTCTTCCTCTTCTTATGAGGACACCAGTCATATCAGATTAGAGCCCACCCTTATTACCTCATTTAACCTTAATTACCTCTTTAAAGGCCCCATCCCCAAATACAGTCACACTGGGGGTTAGGGCTTCAACATATGATTTTTAGGGGGAACACAATTTAGTCCATACAAGGGTTTTAAAGTTGTTTTATTATATTAAACACGTGTCTCCCCCCACCATCCCCAATTTAGTTTTTCTAAAAAGAAGCAAAAGTGATTTAAATTGCTTTCAAGTATATTTGTTTCCTATCGAATTGCTTTTAATATAGCCCTGTACCAAGCCGGGGTCACAGGCGCCCTGAGTTTATAGGGGTTGTATGTAGCTTTAGGCTACTCTCTGTTACCCAGTTTTCAAAGGATCAGAATATAATAAAACAAACTTGATAAGAAAATCAGAAGGAACATAATTGAATCTCTCATTTGTAATCTGAAAGGCCTCGTAGGAGAGAATTCACCCCCAAATATGAAAATTACATCTGAAAAATATCTGGATATAGTTACGTTGTTGAAAAAAACTAAGCCATAGAACACTTTTGGTTTTTGTAGGTATAAATAAGTATGGATAAGCACATGAGGTCTATATAGTTATAACGCAGGTTTTCTTTTGCTATTAAGAAAAGGAATTATAGCCTCAAACATTACGAGTTTCATTTTTGATAATCATCTAAATCAAACCTGTCATTTAGTGACTGCCATTTGGAAGTATCAATAACTGTTTGAAAATAAGCAAACCACAATCTGGCTGGAAAAGAAAAAAAAAGCCTGTCCTCCAGTACCGTGTTGGGCTTCTCTGATTACTGCTGAGAGCTGCTGCAGAGTCACAGAAGGGCCCCTTTTTCAGTGCTTGGTATGGTGACTGTGAAATCTGGAGCGAATTTTACCCAGGCTGCAGACACAGGTTGCATGTCAAACACACGCTGCTTGTCAAGGTGCTGGTCTCAAGGATCGGTGGCCTCATGTCTTCAATGAGATGTGTGTTGAGAGCACAGAGAAATGCACAAGTCATTTTCCATGGGGAGTGAGAGCCTGTCTGTAGTCACTGGACACATCTGAGCTACTGCATCGCCTTGAGGCGGTTAATTGCAGGGTCTAACCTTAGATCATATCGCTGAGGAATGTCTCAGAGCAAATGTTAGTGGTGGAACTGGGACTGGGGTGGTAAAATTCCTGTGTGCCGGGTGTGCATGGGAGAAGATATGGATCTCTTATTTATTCAGGGGCAATTTCTAGGCCAATCAAATCAACACTGTCCTGAGGCTAATCTGGTGCCTACTTATGCAGTCGGATGGTAGTGAGACGTGGGTCCAATTTTATGAAGACCGTAAAAGTTTGTCTACGTTTCCCTGGTATAGGCCTAGGTTTTTTTTTTCTTTTCTTTTTTCGGTCATTATTATTTATATTCCTTTTATATATGGAACACGACTGTTCTTTATGGCTCAAATGATTTAAATCTGGGCCTTTAGAGCCATGCGTGATTTATTTGCTCAAGGAAATCATGTTTTCTTTGGAGCTTTTCAATGGAGGCATAATTGCAGTGTTGCAAATACAGTGCTCTATTTAAGGGTCTGTCAGCATTTCCATAATAAACCTCTATTTTCAGGAGTCCAGAATATTGCCAGGGAGAGGCAGACACACACATGGAGGGATAGAGGGAGAAAGAAATCCTTCTAAAATATAAGCTTGGTGGGGTCCATCTGGGGACTTTATTTCATCCAAATCTGTACAGGTATCTGCAAGCACACATCCTTCTTTGTTTGTGTGGTGGTGCCATCATGGGCCAGCCATCTCTGGACCCTGCCCAGTGGGGCTTCAGCTTTAAAGCAGTATATTCCCAGGAAGCAGCGGCGTGCTGGGTGGCTGGCCGGCTCCCTTTCCAGACCCCAGCCGACTGCCAATTTGCATCTCGGCTTTAAGAAAAGAAAAACATTTTTTGCCCTTTCTTCTGGTTTGTTTGTGTGTCTGTTTGTTTGTTTCGGTTAACTCAGGCGTATGCTAACTTGAATCCTGAATAACAATATTAATAATGTTAATTATATGAATAATAAACATATAATATTATTGAATATTAACGCTATCATTGAATATCAATATTGTTTGAATGATATCAATATTATATCAATGATATCAATATTATTATTGAATAATTATTAGCTTGAATGATAACATAGATCATGATGATATTCTTATTAATACTAGCAATATTAAGTACAATTTAAGTGCCCAGTATGTGCTTGGCACTTTGCAAATATTATTTCATTTTTCTACCTTATACCAATCCTGCAAGGGAGCAATTATTACCCCTGATGTTCAGAGGATGCAAACAAGCTGAGGGGAGATAACTTGCCTGGCAGAGAACTGGAGAGCAAAGTTCAGGGTGACTAAGGTATTCACCGAGATAGCCATTTCCAGGCTCCACGAAGGCTCTAAAAGGCATCTCTCAAGCTGGAGTAGCCCGTTTAGAGAGTGAGGCTAGGAGAGGCGGGTGCACTCAGAGGCAACATAGGCAGGACCAGAGAGGGCTGGGGGAACTGGCCAATCAGGAAGAAAAAGCTTGAAAGCCATTTAACGACTCCCGAAGCATGGTTTAATAGGTAAGTGTGGGTCTGGTTGAGCCTGGATAAAAATATCTGACGTTTTTTCGAAGCTTACTCTGTGGCAAGCTTGCACTTTTACATGGGTTATCTCATTTATTTCCCAATTTGAGCAATGCAGAGAGTGAGTTTTATGGAGATTGGATAAAACGCCAGGATTATATTACCAGGAAGTGGCAGAATTCCCAGGTCTGGAATCCTGGTTCTTGACTGTTATGCTTTATGGCCCCTCAGGACTCAGTCTCTCTCTCCATTTGGAAGGTACATTATGAATGGAGACAGGAAGCTGGAACTCAGGATCCTCCTGCCTTATGTGGGGGATCCTGTCTTGGAATTGCTGATGGACCATTTCCAGGAGTTTGTGTGTTGGCATTTAACAGAGGGAAAGGTAATATATACCCCTGGCGCACAGGGAGGACGCGGGGACCAGCGATGGAGGGAGAGACCACCCTCCAGACGGTGTTCGCAGCCAACCACGGGGAAACTATACTGTAAACTCCTGATCCCTTGTGGGTGGTGTGATTTAATTCTTTTTCCTTCTCTTTTCTGGGGCTGCTTTTGGGTTGCTAGTTCCAGCTGAGGCTAGAAGTGGTAACACAGCCCAGGGAGCTGCAAGAAAAGGAAGATTTTTCACTGAGAAAATGTTCTTCCTTCTTCTTGAAGCAAAATCCAGAAACCGTATGGGTGGGTATTACTTATTTTCCTGTGTTTTCCTGCTCTCAAAGCTGGGCTTGAGGCTCAGATGTCTGAAGAAAGGATTCAAATAGACTTTAGAAGGCAGAATGCATTTGTTTATTGAAAACCACTCTGGGAGGCTGCAAATTCTGTTCAACAAGTATTTACTGAGGGTCCTCTAAGGGCTCGGTGTTGGGTGTTATCTTCCACAAGGGGGGTGGCCTGACTGGCATAAAAATCTGAGTCAAGTTAGTGTTGGAAGTAAAATGGTGGAGTGGCCTCTCCACGTCCCCAGAACCTAAACACTACTGGGAGTAAGAAACGAAGTGACCAGTGTCCGTTTAGAACCAGAGCTATTCACTTAACCAACCAATATTTACTGAGCAACTACTATATGTTGGACAGTGAGCGAGGATCTGAGGATTCAGCAGTGAACCAGACAGAGGTGGTTCCTGCCTTCACAGAACTTAAAGTGTAGATGCGAATAGAGACATTGAGCAGATAATTATACTAAGGATTGAAGAATATATTAAGTGATTATAACTGTGATAAGTTCTACAGAGGAAAATACAAGGTCATATGAAAGTGGCTAACAGAGGGACTGATGTGTTTAGCTGCAAGGAACAGAAAACTGACAGTGACTTATACAAGTAGAGTTTATTTCTTTTCACATAACAAGAAGTCCAAAAGCAGGCATTTGTTGGCATTGGTTTGGTGATGTCTTCAAGGATCCAAGCCCTATCTATGCCTCCTCCCTCCCCTCTTCAACATATGGACTTTTGACTCTTGGGCTTGTGGTCTCATGATGACAGAATGGCTGCTGCAGCTCTGCTTTCAAAGTCAGGAAGCACAGGGAAGAGGGTATACCAGAGAGCTCTCTTCTCTAACCTCAGTATTTCATCAGCAGCAACAATTCTTTCCCAGAAATCTTTCAGCAGACTTTCTGTTAATTCATTAGCCAGAACTGGGTTTTTTAGGGAAGACTATAGAAAAGACAAAATGGTCAGCAATTACGCAGGTATGACTGTAAGTAACCCTTGTGGAATGTCTTACAGACCACATTCATGTGTATTAAGTTGTTTGAGTCTCCCATCAAGCCTGTGAGAAACACAGAGCAATTTCTCAGATGAGGACATTGAGGCTTAAGTGGGGGACTTGCCGAAGAACACACAGTCAGTCCTCCTACAGCCAGGTGTCCTTGGCTCATTCCTGGGTGCGTGCACTGCCTGATCCCTGGGTTTTGGGACAATCCTGAGAGCTAAATACATCCCGAAGGGACATGCAAGGGTATGAGGGTTTGCAAAAGGGTGAGGTCTTGCTTTCTGAGATGTGTGCTTGGGGACTCAAAATTTAGATGGTCTCTGTGACATTTTCTTACGGCCATCGCTAGGGTTGAAAGTCACACAGTGGGAAGACAGTCCATCAGGGAAGCAAGAAGCCTTCTTCTGATAGCAGAGTCAGAATCTCACAGTGGAGCCTTTGGAGTTCTCAGTTGCCAGAATATAAAAACACGTATAGCAAATAGCATCTGCTGATGGGACTGTGACCTCATTTCCAGACAACTTTGGAAATATTGATTTTAAATGTTTTTGAGTAACCCTCAATCCCTGGCATCCAACTCAGGCCAAAGGTGGTATGTTTAACAACTGGGATAAATGACTAAATATTAAAACCGCAGATTCTCATGGTATTTTATAGCCACCCAGAGACGTCATGCTGCCCCTCACATGCAGCACCCTAGTCTGTGCCCCCTCCCCTGTCTCCCAGCATGCCGTGTGCGCCTGTCACAGCAGGAGTGACGTCCTTGGCTGACTCCACTCCCCCACCATGTCCCTTGCCTCTTGGATCTAGGTCCTGAGGTTTTCTGTTGTCTGTTGCTGGGCTGGTGGAAGGAGAGATGACCTGTTGGCTTGGGACCATCCCATGAAAATCAGGATGGGCAGGATGCCCGGAGACGCACCAGTATCCTTGAGTTACGCCAGTGGAAACAGGAGTCATGTACCCTGTGCTGGAGAATGTGTAAAATTGACACCGTTTACCAGATGTTCCAGGGTTTTATGAGCTTTACAAGGCCTTCTGTTAAGTAACACTTACTTGAAAAAAGTAAAGCTTGCCTGCTCTGAGTGGAAAGCTTTCATTTTGGGTTTTTTTTTTGGGGGGGGGGGGGGGTTTGGTCAACTCTTTTGGATGAACTCTGCCGCACCTGTTTGCACAGCAGAGTTTCAGCCTGCAGGGGGCCGCTTCTGGTGAGTGACAGGCAGAAGAGAGGTATGTGGCAGGCAACCTGGTCCTGATTTAAAAGGCCAGAGACCAGAGGCCCAAGCTTATGGATGCAGAAACACACACATACAGACAGGGACCCAGATGCGCTCCCGCCCCCGCCCCCATCTCTCTTTAATGCAACAAATATGCTTCTGAAATGTTGGGTGCCAATCATGAATTTTTGTAGCCCCAATTAGGATATCCCTGTCTTATGCAACAAATTGATTCTTAAACAAATAGCCACCATCAAATTCATCTTTAGTGTACATCTGCATTTTCAAAACATAGAGTTGATTAAAATGACATCCATCTTTACCACATGCTGTGGAAAGCAGCGCATTAGGAAGTGGCCATCGAGCATGGCTGATGTCTTGAGGATGTTACACAGGACGGTGAACGATGTGAAATAATCAGAAATGAGAGAAAGCAAGTAGCTGCTCTGTGGGAGCAGAGGGGAATTCTGTTTGGTCGGGTTGAGGAGTTCTTTGCAATTGTGGGGAGACCTGCGTGGGCAGTGGAGCCACCAAGGAGGCTAGTGACACCCTGGTTTGGTACCATCCTGACCAGATCCCTGCCATACACACAGAACGGACTGGAAGTACCATCTAAAGGGGCTACAGGGTGTGCTGAAATCCACATAGGATGCCCTCTCCCACCACACCCTACCCAACTTTGTTTTGGGAGGAAGAGGAGGACATCTGGGGCTGCTCTGTTTGTCCTTCCAGTCGGTATATTTTGAGCAGAACTCAGTTATGGCCTAGCAACAGTCTTTAAAATGATAGCACCACGTTCAACATGTACGGGTTAGAGGTCTTCTGACTTCTCATCAGAGATTCCTTAATTGCAAGTGTGGATCTCTGTCTTTGTCTCTTTGTCCAGGGTCCATCGTCAAAATCTAGAACTTTCCCGGGACCAGGGCTTTTATCATGCTCCACTGCTGTGTGGAGAAAGCAGCATGAAGATCAGGGTGGGAAGAGGGCATATTAGGCAGCATTGGTGCCCTGCAGGGGAAGCGTTGAAGACGGGGAGGTGGGAGATAAGAAAAAAGACCATAAAAGAGAAAAAGGTGTGCACCACATAAGAACACCAGTACGTATGACCTCCCACTTACATAGAAAGCGTACGTTATGTTCACGGACAGAGATATAAAGAGATGGATTACCAAAACGTTGGTGGTGATTAACAGACTAGTGGATTTCAGGTTAGATTTAGTTTCTTATGTTTTTCTAGAGTTTGAATTTTTTGCACTGTTTATTATTTTTGAATCAGAAAAAAAAGACTATTTTCAATGTAAAAATTAAAAATAGCAACAATAAGGTAAATAACAAGGTCCTACTGTACAGCACAGGGAAATATATTCAATATCCTGTGATAAGCCATAATGGAAAAGAATATGAAAAAGAATGTATATGTATAACTGAGTGACTTTGCTGTACAGCAGAAATTAACACAACATTGTAAATCAACTACACTTCAATTAAAAAAAATAGCAACAATAAGACAAAGTCAACATGTACATTTCAGAGCTCAGAGGGTATATACCTCTGCTCTTTCCCCCTCTCAGAACCCTGGACCCAAACCGGAGAAGTGGCCTCCAGGAGAAATAGGAAGGAGATACAGAGCCATTGACCCCACGGTTGGGGCCTGTGACCTCCCTCTGGAAGACTAGGCGTTGATAACGAGGTGATATCTCAGCAGAGTATCAGTATCATCCCTGTGGAAGCTGGGTTTGCAGAGGCTGTGGTCAGACCCAAGGCTTAGCCTCAGTTACTTCCCCCAGCATTGCTCTTTCCAACAGATAAGAACCACCAAGAATGCAAGTCACCACATAAAGCCAGGTTCACTAACTGGCTGCAGCGAGGGGAACATGCCCCAAAGAGCCACGGGCTTCGCAGGAGGAAGGCCTGGGGAGGGGCTTATTATAGGCTCTGGGCTCAGACTGAATGATGGCAGGGAGAGACCAGGGAATCGAGGTCTACTCCGGACTGCGGGCACACAAACACAAGGTGCTGCCCGTTTAGTAACTTACTATCTCACCAATCTCCCAGGCAGGAGGAAGGAAGCACGGCAATCGCTAAAAGAAGGCGTCGGTAGTCACTTTGTAGCATGGTGTGGCCTGGGGAGAAACACTGAATTTTGTTGGCTTTGCCATGAGGCTTTTC
>NW_020175393.1:11694044-11696781 GCF_003031525.2 Neophocaena asiaeorientalis asiaeorientalis
GTGACCAGGAACAGGGCTGAATTTCATGTTTCCACTCTCTGGGATCCAGGGGCACTTGGGGCTGGGGTCTGATGGAAATTGCTCTGTTCATAGGCCCGGCTCAGCGGGGTAAGGATGGAATGCATGGTCCTTCAGCTGCTGTCCGGGACCTCATCCTCCACACGTTGGTGAGGCATTGAAGTTTATGGGCGCATGGAGGAAGTTATACATCAAGTTCATGGGTTAGGTTCACGGGGAACCCTTGACATTGAGGCTTTTGGAGACAGGTGCTTAGCAAGCAAGTACAGATTTCTCCAGGCTTCTTGAAAGATCTTCAGGGCCCCTCCTTATAGGCCAGGAAGCCTGCCTGGATTCCTCCTGAGTCTGTACCTCTCTGTACCTGTTTTCTCACCTGTGAAGAGGGAAAATTATACCACCTTCTCTAAGTAAGGCCAAAATGGCATTGAGTGAAACCCACATTGTATGCTCCAAGAACTTCTAATTTCAAAGAGAACGATGAGGCAGACGTGTCAGTGTCTTAACACAGGTGAAATCTTATTCTGTGGAAGAAGCAAACGGCAGCCTCATGGATGATGGCACCTACCTGCCTGGTGTTCCCTGGGCACCTTGAGGCATCACAGCTGCAGCTGCTGCTGCTTCATTTCCCTCCCCTGCTCATCCTACGCGGCCCCCCTTCAGGTGAACCCTTCTGAACCTTGACTTTGGCCCTGTCTCAGAAACGCCTGCTCTCCCCTATGGCTTCCCAGCCTGAACTTGGCCTTGGCCTCCTTCTGCAGGCAGGAGGGTGGAGGGCCTGCAGCTGTAGGGCTAGAGCGGAAGGTCTGAGTCTTGGTCTTCTGACTCAGGCCACTAGGCTGCCCTGTGTGTGGAAAACAAGAGGGGCCAAGTCAACAGCAAAAGCAACAACCACACACACCAAGTGGAGACCTTCCCTCCCCCTGCAGAGGGTGGTGAGCAGACATGGGAAGGAGGACATAGTTCCCTGCCATATTAGAATAAGGTGAGCCGTGGTTATTTGGGGCTGGGCTCCAGCAAACTCTTGGAGAGCACCTCAGAACTGCAGGTGAAGCCCCAGGTTGATTCGATCGGGGCGATTTCAGCACTGCCAAATATTTGTATTGTCAAGAAATCATAAAAGGTACCGGTGGTCTGGGTGCTGGATGGGGTACACCCTGCACGTATTCAAGACGGCTTTGCGATCTGCTGACAGGTCTGTTTGATCCCCCTCACTCAGAAATCAGTTTAGATCTGCCAGAGAATGAAATTAAATGTAGATGGCCCTGAATCCATTTCTTCTGCTGCTCCCTTTCCCCCTTATCTGGAGAGAGCAAGGATTTTTGTTTGTTTGTGTGCCCCCAGGCGCGATTTGTATTTAATTATCACAGTTCAGATTTTTCTCTACCCGCACTGGAAGCCTGAACCAGCTTCCTGTGCATCCCCGATTCTGGAATAACATTGCTCCCTGTTAGCGATTATCGCTGCCATTTGGGAAGTCTGCAGCATGCCCAGCGTAAGGCTGATCAGTTTGCTTTAATTAAGCTTCAAAGGGGAGCGGGAGCCTCCATCTTATCTGCAGTTTGCTTCTTTAATTCCTTTTCCACGGTCCCTGCTGTAGGTGGGAAGCGCAGCCTGGTCTCCGATGGGTGGAATGGGGACCCTCGGGAGCGGGGGGAAAAAAAAGCCTGGAAAAGAATTTCTCTGAACCTCCTCCAAGGGCCTCCTTTCGATTTTCCCCGATTTCCACAGGGAACTAATTGCTAATTATCTTTAAAAAAAAATCCCCTTGGGCGTTTCTCACTGCTACCAGCTCAGAAGGAAGAAGAGGGGGCTAGCAGGAAGAAAGGGGGTGCGGGGCAGCCGCTAACCCCACCACCCAAGAGCTTCCGGCAACAGGAGGCCTGTTTCCAGCCCGATGGAGAGCACATTGCCCTCAGCAACGGACGCCTGCTGCTGGCCCCCCCATCCTTTTGTAGAATTTTCCTTCGGAAACTAACACGGTGGCCCCGCCCCCCTAGCGGCAGCTTTTTGTCCACCGGTTGGGATTTTTAGTTTTTTTACAGCCAGCCACCAGCTTCTGTGCTCCTGAGAAGGAACATTTGTAACCCTGCATTCTTGATGTGGTCTTTGATTAATAAACAGGAACCCACCTTGCGAGGCCGACTGGGAAACCATTTTTTTCCTGTTTGCTGCTCCTGCGCGTAGGGTCCATGAATGGGGGCTTTGAGAACTAGCCCTTCCTCGGCCAGATATCACAGTGCTGTTCACACCTACACCCCTGCTTTTCTGAGGTGCGGCTGAGCCTCCGCCCCTGCGGCCGCCCTGCGGTTCCACGCCGGCCACCCGGTCGGGCCGCAAGGCCAGGGCTGGCATGGCCCAGGTTTCCTCCCTGGGATGAGCGCCGACCCACCGGGAAGAAGCTGGAGACCACCAGCATCCATTCCCCACCAAGCCCTAAAATAACTGTATTTATATTTACTTGTCTGTGCTCTCTTTCGTGGCCTTCCTCCCCGTTACATCCCTCTGTTGGGGAAGAGAGTTCATTTTTAAAGGTTTTGTGGTGAAGTGTTCCTCCCTTTCTCTTTTTCTTTTTTTTTTTTTCCTTTCCTTTCCTTTCCTATCTTTTCCCTTCTCTTCCTATTTTCTCCCTTCCCTTCCCTTCTCTCCTACCCCTTCCTGTCTTTTCTCCTTTCCTTCCCTTTCCTGTGTCCCCCCCCCCCCCCCCCCCCCCCCCCCCCTC
>NW_020175393.1:11697192-11699719 GCF_003031525.2 Neophocaena asiaeorientalis asiaeorientalis
TTGGTCTTTGGGTCCTCACCCTCCCACATTACAGCTTGGTGTCTTCCCTGTGTCACCCCAAGGCTCTGAGCTCAGGCAGTTTTGCTGGGACTTCAGGGAAGGGAAGTTCGAGGCCGAGAACAATGACCATAGTCAGGTCCCTGCAGACGGAGAGGGTGTGTGAAGGGCTGGGACTCCTACAGATGCTGCAGTCTGAGACGGGGCTGATGAAGGCTTTGTGAGTTACCATCAGGAGGATAAAGGAGATGCAGCACAGAAATGGGAAGGGCTTATCCTGAGCTCTTTGTGGGTGCCCTGGAGGGCTCCTCTGTCTGGGGAAAGGCACCTTCTCTACTTGGGCGTCTTCTATTTGACTTATATTCTTGGGAACCAGCTTCAGAGCGTCTGCAACTGGAAGCACTGATCTGGAGGCTGGCTTGGGGGAGTGGGGAAGGAGCAGAAATGAACCCATTCTGTTCTCTCTTCCCTGGGGTCCTGTTGTCTCACTCCATATGGACCAGTTAGGAAGATGGAGGTAGGGTCGCCTTGGGTTCAGTCTTGTCAGGGTCAAAGTCACACGTGCTCAGCCACAGTCCTGATAGCTTCCCAGGAAAGAGCTTGGCAGAGAAGACGAGACAGGCATAGTTAGAGCGGGTAAGTGGTAAGGGGGCGGGGGCTGTCTTTTCTATGATATGATTTGTAGTCCCAGGTAAGGCAGCTCAGGGGACTTTCACCATGTAATTCTGTGATTGGAATCTAACGAGGTGGGACCTTTGGTCTCCTGCGGCCTCATGTGTTGGCTGAGAGGGAGTCTCTATTTGATCTTCATGGCGGACAGAGGCTGAGGTGCAGGAATGGAAAGCTTCGGGGAAATGGAGGGGAGGCTGGTCTTTAGTTCTCTCAGCCCCCTCTCCCCATCGTGCATCTCAGAGGCCCCTGTGAGACAAGCCAGGAGGGAACCACTGTGCTCATGTCCCAGATGGACACACTGAGGCTCCAAGCTGCAAAGCGACCACACTGTCTCACAGAGCCCACGCAGCTCCTGAGCTGTGCTTCTTCGCTGCCTCACTGGGTACTCATGCCCATGGAGGGGAAGAGGAAGAAACATGAGTTGGCCAGCAGGAGCTTGTGTGATTCTTAGAAACCCTGATGGTTGTCCAGAGGATATCGTCTGCCTGATTCTCACCCAATTCCCATCCTTCTTTGTAGGGACAGTGTCAGGGGGAAATGAGGAGGAAGTGATGGGAGTAAACACTCTGCCAGCAGCGATGCTGCCATGGATGGCAGTGGCCACACAGATCCTTTGCCAAGTGAGCTCTGTTTACAAAGCTTCCAAGTCGGTGCCCTGTGGGAACTGGCCTGGCTTCTCCAAATGTCCTGATCCCGTCCCTTGGATTGGCCCCGACAGTTCCCCCATCCCTACCCCAACTCTCCGACATCACCAACATTCCCAGGAAGCTAGCAGACCGCTCCTCTCTTCCCCCGGATTTGAAGAAAACAAAATTGGCTCATGGATCCATGTCCAGGCTGTAGGGCAGTTCGAAGCATCCTGAAGAAGGACACAAGTCCCAGAACCTTGTCACATGGGCCACCAAAGAGAGCCTCTGGGGCTCCAGGAGGCGAGAGTTGATTAACCAGGGGCCTCAAAAGAAGTTAGACCAAGTCCAAAAGGCGGCCAGCAGGAGGGTAAGAGTTGTATTTAAAAGAGTCATCACGGCTCACTGCCAGATCTGGACTTTTCTAGGCTTTGCAGTGCTTCTGTTGCCCTGATGCTGGTACTGCTGGTGATGAACAACTGAGGGCTCTGGCTTTTTATGAGGGCCTCTGGTGGAAAGAAGAGCTTTGGCTATGCCCTCATGATCCCAGGCTGAAACACAAAGGCCGGAGCAAATCCCTCATTTGCCAAAGGGCTTCTTCCTCCTGTAATTGTCAAAAGTTCTGGGAGATGAGGCATTTCTGTTCTTCTGGCTTGAAGGAAGGCAGAGGCGTTGGTCTTTCATGAGCATCGGCCCATGCACGATCCTTGCTGGGTGCCGTACATCATTCATGAGAGGAGCTGATGTCTACTGGAGCATTGACCAAAGCGATGCCGGTTCCTTGAAATATTCCTCCAAAGACGGGGTTTTAAGGTTAAGCAGATTTGGAAAACCCTGAATTCTACATTTCTTGTGGATGACCGCCATGCCCTTTATTGTGTTAAGATGCCGAAAAGTCCTGTTTAACTTTGTTCAGCTCCAAATGTTCCAGCATTTCTACATCATGGAACTGAATTTTCATGGCACTCCATTTAACAGGCCTTGGGAAATGTAAAGTAAAATACAATAAAAGAGAGCAGGGCTTCCCTGGTGGCACAGTGGTTGAGAGTCTGCCTGCTGATGCAGGGGACACGGGTTCATGCCCCGGTCAGGGAGGATCCCACATGCCGCAGAGGGGCTGGGCCCGTGAGCCATGGCCGCTGGGCCTACGCATCTGGAGCTTGTGCTCCGCAACGGGAGAGGCCACAACAGTGAGAGGCCCGCGTACCACAAAAAAAAAAAAAAAAAAAAAA
>NW_020175393.1:11699762-11702135 GCF_003031525.2 Neophocaena asiaeorientalis asiaeorientalis
AAAAAAAAAAAAAAAAAAAAAAAAGAGAGAGTAAAATATAGATAAGGAAGACACAAGTAAATACTATTTTTCCCAAAGCACACGGGATTGGGAGAGGAGATTTTATATACAGTTACACACGGGATTTAACACGTGATGTTTTTCTGATTTGGTTTTTATTTCCATAGGGATGAGCGAAACACTGTTGATGTAATGGCCTATATGGCGAAAGAATCTAAAAAAGAGTAGATACATGTATATGTATAACTGATTCACTTTGCTGTACACCTGAAACTAACATAACATTGTAAATCAACCATACTCCAACAACAAATAATTTTAAAACCCCAAAAAAGCCACTGTTGGGGGGCTGCTGTATGGCTGTAGATGGCACAGTCCCTACTCTTGTTGAGGAGGCAACACACAAACGCGCACAGACACGCACACACATGTGCGCCCACAGACACACACACACGTGTGCACGCACAGACATGTACACACACACACACACACACACGTGTGCCCCACCAGGGTAACTAACTCTCCCTGAGAGGAGGGTGGGCTCTGGGAAGTGAGAAGCTGGGACAGGTGAAGGAGAGAAAGGCAGGAGGGGTGACAGAGGGGACCCAGGGGCAGGAGGAAGGTGCCTGGTTCTGTCCTGTCCCCAAACTTAGGAAGTGTGGTGTGGCAGCCTCTCTGGAGCTGTGATCAGAGCCAGCCAGTGAAGGGTCAGCCTTGCCCTTCTCTGGAAACACCTCCTTCCCTGCAGTGAGGCCGGGAAGGTGCCTCTCGTGGGAGGAGCTGCTCTCATTTGTCCAGTGAGCCTCACGCTGAGGGCGAGGGTGGGGCAGAGGAAACGTGACCCTGGCTGCTTTTTGTCACCTGGGACTGTCTTGTGCCCGAATCTCTGTGGCCTCAGGACTGGCGGGGTGAATGGAGAGAGGCCGTGTCGGTGGCCCTGATCCGGGATGTTTCTGTGTTTCCAGAAGAGGGGGTGACACATGCAGGCATGCCCGGCAGCCCGCCAGCACCTGTTGAGGACGCAGCTGCGGCCAGGGCCGGGGGCATTCTTGGCCGCTGTCTCACGGCCGCCCTAGCAGCTGCCTGGGTGTTTTCCCACATTCCACGTGGGATGCTGACGTCGGGAAGCCCTGATTAGGGAAGAGCCTCCTTGGGGACAGCCGGGCCCTGCTCCATCGCCGCCCAGCGGCCCACACTCCCCAGGAGGCACCGGGCTCCATTTCAGAGAGTGCCGGTCCAGGAGGACGAAGCAGATTTTACAGCCAAGAATTCAGAGTCACATTTGTTTCAATTTATCGAAACGTCTGGCATGTGAAAAACAGGGGGTGCGGGGGGCTTCCCTGGTGGCGCAGTGGTCGAGAGTCCGCCTGCCGATGCAGGGGACGCGGGTTCGTGCCCCGGTCCGGGAAGATCCCATATGCCGCGGAGCGGCTGGGCCCGTGAGCCATGGCCGCTGAGCCTGCGCGTCCGGAGCCTGTGCTCCGCAACGGGAGAGGCCACAACAGTGAGAGGCCCCTGTTTGGCAAAAAAAAAAACCCCAAAAAACAACAAAAAAACAAAAAACAGGGGTTGCGAAGGGAAGCACAGGCAAAGGAGAGGCAGGGATGAGAGACAAAGAGGAAAGAGCAAGATGGGAGGGGGCCCGTCTCCAACCAGCTGGCTCCTCTTCTGATAACCCACATTAGGAGAGAGAAGGTTTTGGCTGCGTGAAGAAGAAGAAAAGCAGGAGTAGAACTAGAATTTATTAAAAGGTAAAGAGGAGCAGAGGCCAAGAGGTGACTTAAAGGCACTCTGAACCCCTCATAGCTCACAGTCCTTGTTCCAAGTCAAGTAAGACACGGGGGTGGGGGCAGATTGGGTGGCGGGAGGGACAGAACACATGACCACCGAGTGGAATTCCACTCTGGAATCGTATTTTCTTCTCTCAAGTAAATTCTTTAATCCAAGGACCTTAAAACACTTGACAGATTTGCAAGGATTCCACCTCATCCCCTGCCTGTGGGAGGGAAGAGTGTTGTTCTACTCATTTTGTATAGAGGGGAACCACAGCATGATGGGGCGGAGCTGGAAGGAAAAGGTTTCCATGGCCTGCCAGTAAGAGAGGCTGGCCTCAGGCTCAGAGAAATCCCGGCTCCCCCAGTGCCCACCCCAGGGCCGCATCTCAGCCAGCACACTACAAAAAAGATGGTAGATGGTCGGCTAGGAAAAGGAAAGGTTCTATTAGTTTAAAAAATAAATTATAATTATATACATATATATAGTTATAATAAAAATAATTTAAAATAAATCTATAAAAAATCTACAATATATAATAAATTTTTTTTTAAATTTAGAAATCATAGTTCACTAAGATTTTTTTCCTTCTTACCCAAT
>NW_020175393.1:11702610-11715455 GCF_003031525.2 Neophocaena asiaeorientalis asiaeorientalis
TCTTCTTACCCAATTGCCTCATTTAATTCTCTGGTTTTGCCTTCACTAGTCAGTGAAAAGGCAACAATTCAGAAAAACAGTTTTTTCCAGAACGAGAAAAAAACCGAAGCGTTGTCTCTTTGGATGGTGGTGAGAAGACAGGAAGAGAAGGGAGGGTGGTTTGGGGGAAGGAGAAGAAACGGGGGGCGGGGAGAGGAAAGTTACCTTCTTCACCTTGGTTGAAAGAGCCCCAGAAAATATTTATCTTCCATTTACCTCAGAATAGCAGGAGGTGTAGGAGCTCTGAGAGCTTTTGCTTCAAACTGGGATTTTCCTTCCCAAGTTCGACTTTCTACAACCGAGATGTTCTTCCTGGGGGTCTAAGGAGGGAAAGGGGCTACGTAGGCAGAGGGGGTACAAGGTGCCTCATTTTCCTCAATGTCTGGGTAACTCCCCTAGGGTCTGCCCTTCGTTTTCTGCATTTGAAAGAGAGGCACTTGGCCCTACTAGGACGGTTAGAAATTCTCTGCTCTATTTATAAAAGGCTTAATCTTCTTTGGTCCCAAGGTGGGGTCTTAATACACCCTAAGGATGGTGATTCCTTGCTGTTTGCGTAGCATATGACAGTTTGCAAAATGCTTCCACACACATTCCCAAGAACCCCGAGTAAGGCCAGGCTCCACAGACATTTAGCAATCTCGTTTTAACACTCCATTCATATTAATTAATTGAAGTATAGTTGATTTACAATATTACATTAGTTTCAGGTGTACAGCACAGTCATTCAATATTTTCATAGATTATACTCCATTAAAAGTTATTACAGGGGCTTCCCTGGTGGTGCAGTGGTTGGGAGTCCGCCTGCCGATGCAGGGGATGCGGGTTCGTGCCCCGGTCTGGGAAGACCCCACGTGCCGCGGAGCGGCTGGGCCCGTGAGCCATGGCCACTGAGCCTGCGCGTCCGGAGCCTCTGCAACGGGAGAGGCCACAACAGTGAGAGACCCGTGTACCGCAAAAAAAAAAAAAGTTATTACAAGATAACAGCTGTAATTTCCTGTGATATACAATATATCCTTGTTGTTTATCTGCCTTATCCATAGTAGTTTGTTATCCCTTATTCCCCTACTCCTAATTTGTCCTTCCCCCTTTTCTTTCCCTTTTGATAACCACTAGTTTCTTCACTATATCTGTGAGTCTGTTTCTATTTTGCACATACACTCATTTGCATTATTGTTTAGATTCCACATAGAAGTGATAACACAGAGATTTTGTCTTTCTCTGTCAGACTTATTTCACTCAGCATACTACGCTCCAACTCCATCCATGTTGCTGCAGATGGCAAAATTTCATTCTTTTTAATGGCTGTGTAGTATTCCCTTCATTTTAATTCCAGCATCTTTTGAAAGATGTCATTGATCTGAGCACTTCCCCCCCAAACTCTGGGGGGGAATTATAAACCATCACTAGCAGATACTGGTTGTACCTGGTCTCCACTGGCAAGTGATATCCAGTCCTGGCAGTCAGATAATTCAGATAATATAATACAAAATTATAATTAATCTACTTTGTTTGGCTATTTCAGATTGGTTGTCAACATCAATAAAGTTGAGCCGATAAATCTACCTGCCTACCTAGTCCGGTTCACCTGGACCTTTCAGGGGATGTTCTACGATCTTGCCAGGACTTTGTAAATCTGAGCAATCTCCTCCTCTCTCCTCCACGGCTGTTCTCATCCGCCCCCTGCCCCATTCTCTAAATACCCGAAACGTAAAGATGAACAAACATCATACAAGAGAGCTAATTCTGCAAAGGAAGTCAACTGCATCAATACAGATCTTTCCGTACTTCTAGAGAATATTAATATCCTGATAAAATATGGTTCCATATCTCCTCTCATTTGGAGACAATATGGAAGGAGAGTTCGGGGGAAGGTGGGGGGCCTTATGGATTTTCGTCCTCAGTTACTCAGCTGGGAGATGCTTTTCACGGTGTTCTAAAAGGGAGGGGAGCCACTGCAAGGCACACCATGTGTCACAGTGCCTCACATTGACTCATGGCCAGATCTTGAGAAAAATTCACAGAAGTCAGGAAATTCCGAGAGAATGCTCTCATTTCACCCTCTGCTGACCCTGTAGTGAAAGCGTAGGTAGGGTCAGGCTGGAGGACGTTTTTAGAAAGGGAAAAATCAAAGCACTTCTGTTGCTCTTGCATGCCTGGGGCAGGGCAGGGTCCTAACAGGCCTGTCTGAAGGTGCAGCATCAGCCTTCAGCCCCAGTGCCCTGGGGGAGCCAGAGCTGGTCTGTTTCTTCTTTTTTTTAAAAAAGAAATTTATTTATTTATTTATGGCTGCATTGGGTTTTCGTTGCTGCGCGTGGGCTTTCTCTAGTTGCGGTGAGCGGGGGTTACTCTTCATTGCGATGTGCAGGTTTCTCATTGTGGTGGCTTCTCTTGTTGCGGAGCACGGGCTCTAGGCACGTGGGCTTCAGTAGTTGCGGCACGCGGGCTCAGTAGTTGCGGCTCACGGGCTCTAGAACGCAGGCTCCATAGTTGTGGCGCACAGGCTTAGTTGCTTCGCATTATGTGGGATCTTCCCGGACCAGGGCTCGAACCCATGTCCCCTGCATTGGCAGGCGGATTCTTAACCACTGCACCACCGGGGAATTCCCTGTTTCTTCATTCTCGACTTTTATTTTTGCAGGAGATTCCACCCCCCTCCCCCATCCTTGGCTTTGTTTCCCCTTGGGGAACAGCATCTTTCTTTCTGGGTAGAGTAAGATGCCCAAGACCTCCCCTTCTAATGGACGGGGCCAAGTTTAGAGTTGGGGCTGCTCATTTGAGCTTTGTGTGTAATTGAGCCTGGCACAAGGGGTTATCATTAGGAGGGATGGCATGGAATGAAGGAAAGGGAAAGCTCGGACCTAAATTAGAAAAGCTTTCCTAAGGAGAGACACAGTGACACGGCTGGGTGATCTAATCTCCAGGGAATTCTCAAGAAAAAGGATCAAGTATTAAAAGTGTCCGGATGGGGCAGTGAGAGAACTCACAGGGCCATTTCTTGGGGTCATTTGCTTCTATGTGCAGGGGGTGGGGTGGGGGAACTGTGGAAATAGGTGACAGACACCAGGGGCGTCAGATGTTAAGAGAGAGGCTCTGCTCCCAGGGCTGCATGGAATGCTGAGAAAAACAGGGTAATCCACTTAATAGATGTTTACCAAGCGTGTCCAGAGCTGGACATTGCCACTTAGGTCCAGAGGACAGCGAAGGGTCCCTTTCCTCTGCTCTGCCATTGACTCAGGGAACACCCTTGTTGAGAACCTCGCTGCTTATGGCTTTGGGAAATGGGACCATCGCCCCTCCCTCCTCTGCAGGTGGGACGCTCCACTGCTTCCTTACTTCCTGTGGGTCAACAGCGTGGCAAGGAGGCATCGGAACAAGCCAAGGAGGCTTCCTCCTTGAGGTGCTATACCTGCTGAGCTGGTGAGTGGACACGCGTGTGGGTCCACCTGCCTTACCCCAGGGGTCCTGGAGCCTGGTCGTGTGAAGAGGGCCCAGGCGAGCCCTGTGCTGCGGGCACAGCGCTGCTCCCGCACAGCTGTCCTGGCCTCTCCGTCCGCCTGTTGACTTGCGTCAAGGAGCTGGCAGCGCGGGGCCCCAGTGATCCCCAGCGCCGCCCGCCCCCCCACCCCCCACCGCCAGACCGTCTCTCCTGCCCGCATTCCTGGTGGCGTCCCAGCTCCGGGTGACCCCAGGTTCTAATATTCTTGGGTTGGTTCAGACTACCCAGCTGGCGGCGCTCGCTCCGGGCTCCTGGCCTTGTTAAAGCCAAAATGCCGTCTTTTACAGCCTGGCTCTTTCCATCAAATTCATCAAGCAGCCCGCGGGGGTTTTTTTTTGTTTGTTGTTTTTGCAAGCAAGATGGCCCCTTTGGTTAGCTCTCTTGTTGGGGTATGGGATAGGGGCGGGGAGCCTGGGCTGCAGTAGGGCCTGGTCTGGGCTGTGCGATTGTTATTTTTTTAAATGACAGTTTTAAAAAATAAAGTTCAAAGGTGAGTGCCCTTCCAGGAGGAAGGATTAAATGGGTGGATTTGGAAATCTTTCAACCCTGGAGGCATTGCTAGGGAACATAATCTATTTTGCATTTTTCTTCGTGAGCCAAAGTTGGTTATGGTGTGGGAATCGCTTTTGCATTCTGTCTCTCCCTTTCTGCATGCTACAAACATATTCATGCCAAGGAATATACAGGTTGTATAAACATCTCTTCAAAAAATCACATAAAGATATTATATATAGCCACATATGTCTCCTTCCAAATGGGTGTGCTCATAAAGACACATAGAGATATCCCTCACACCCTATATGCAAAAAACGGCCAATTTAGACGTTGGCAGAGCCGTTCTGTCTGAGTAGAAAAGCTTGGCTCTGCGCTTAACAAACAATCCCATAAAACCCACGCTCGCTTTTATTGAATATTGATGCATGAAAGGCCCAGAGTGGACAACTTGAACCAGGGCAGAAGGCAGCCCTCACTGTATTGTCCATAAAGGGTGGCAGGAAAGTCTTTTTTTGCTGAAATTCAATCCATTCCTAGAAAAAAAAATTTGCTTCTAATACTGGTTGGCTGGACTTCACGCTTGTGTCTCTTTCTGGTGTAGTATCATTTGAGCTCCTTGAAGAGCCAAGAGGTTCCTTTTACATTTGGTCTTCCTGCCTCCAGCCTCACCCCCTGTGTTCAGCCTCCACAAGGCCGGCTGCCAGAGTAATCGCTTAAAAATGCAAATCAAACCTATCACTCTCCTGCCTAACATCCTTCAGTGGCTCCCCTCTGCCTGCTCAAGCTCAAATTCCTTACCTTAGCAGACCAGCCGCTCAGCTCTTTGTCCTTGTTACCTAGTGAGTCATTTCATGCAAGTCTCCCAGCCCTGGGCACCCTACACTTCAGCTCTTTCAAATTGTCTTTCAGGCCACAATTCCCAAGCCTCATATAACTCCCTCCACCTGGAATAAGCCCCAGGGTATGAGTGGGACAGTGACAGCATGTTTTGGGCAGGACGAGGGGTACAGAAAACTGATGTGGGGGAATGAGGGTAGTCCTTTCAACTAGGGTGTCCAGAAAAGACCGCTGGAGAAGGTGACCTTGAGCAAAGGCTGAAGGCGGTAACAGACGGAGCCATGGGGATGTTCGAGGGGGGAAGCATGCCAGGCAGAGCAGCAAGTGCAAAGGCCCTGAGGTCGAAATGAGTCTGATACCTTCAAGAAATAGTTGGGGCAGAGTGAACGAGGAAGGGGTGGGGCAGCTAGGGGCCGGGCTGAGGACCTGAGGCTCTTGAACTGAAACAATCCCCACTTTTTCTCGGTGGTCAGTGGTGCTAGTGAGAAAGGGGGACCCTGAGGAGCCAGCAGCTTGGCTGCGAAATGCTTGGAGGGTTGACATCACTTTGCTTCCAAAAGTAGAATGAGTCTAAAAGTGGATCTAAAAGTGTCAGACTCCAGACTTTCCTTTCTTCTAACCTATGTCCACAGTCTCAGCAAAACTGTTTTAGAACTTTTCACCCTGCTGACTGAAAGTGGAACAGTCTTTAATGATGCAGTAATGTTTAGGTCCAGATCTGGGTGAAGGGTCCTCATTCTTAGGGGAGTCTTCGGGGTGTTTACATCTGATCTATAATGTTCTCAACAGTAATTTATTTTACCAGTTTTTCTTATTCCTGTCTTACAAACCGTCCCAGAAAGTTCGTACATAGACCTTCCTTCAAGTGTATGGATAAAATTGTGAATTACCGTCACACCTCCCCCACCTGTTTTTTTTTTATTGTGGTAAAATATATACGGTGTACATTCACCGTTTTACCCTTTTTTAAGTGTACAGTTCTGTGGCATTAAGTACCTTCCCATTATTGGGTAACCCTCACCATCATCCATCTCCTGGAATGTCCTCAACTTCCCCAACTGGAAGTCTGCACATTAAACACTAACTTTCCACTCGCCCTCCCCTCAACCCTGGCAACCCCGATGCTCCTCTCTGCCTCTGTGACTCTGACTGCCCCAGGAACCTCACCCCAGAGAAATCATATAATATTCTGTGTATCTGCTTTTGTGACTGGCTTGCTTCACTTAGCAAAATGTGAAGCATTATCCATGTAGCAAGTATCACAATCTCCTTCCTTTTTAAGGTTGAGTGATGTTCCATTATATCAATATCACATTTTGTTTATCCAACCGTCCATGGCCACATGTGCTGCATCCACCTTTTGGCCAATGTGAATAATCCTGCCGTGAGCATGGGCGGATAGACCCCTGCTGTCACTTCTTTTTCTCCCCTCTTTAAAAAGTACTCTTTGGGCTTCCCTGGTGGCGCAGTGGTTGAGAGTCCGCCTGCCGATGCAGGGGACGCGGGTTCGTGCCCCAGCCCGGGAAGATCCCACATGCCGCAGAGCGGCTGGGCCCGTGAGCTATGGCTGCTGAGCCTGCGCGTCCGGAGCCTGTGCTCCGCAACGGGAGAGGCCACAACAGTGAGAGGCCCGCGTACCACCAAAAAAAAAAAAAAAAAAAGTACTCTTTGTGCCGGAGAATCTTTTGGCTGCTCAAATCAGTCTCTGGCTGCCCTTCTGCCTTCCCAGCTGCTTTTTTACTAAGTTGATTGATGATGAACACCCCTTCTCATTAGCGCAGCCCTCAGCCACTAGGAAATTAGAGGCTCGGCTAATTCACACTGAAGTAAAAGGGTGATGACTTTTCCCATGTCATCCTTGGGAAGTCACTAATGCTTCTGGAAACAGAGACTAAGGATTTCCCCAGGGCTGGGACTTCTGATCTTCAGAGGGTGGCTCCTCAGAGGCAGGGACTCCAGTGAATGGGCAATGTTCTGGGAGAGTCCGCAGGCACATCCTGGCCAGGGCTACTGGGCATCTCTTCAGATGTCCTGGTCCATTGGCTGTAGCAGAGCCTGGATGAAGCCATAGCCATGGTTTCAGAGGCCCCTGGGCCAGCCCATTCTACTCAGTAGCTACAGACTGCACTGCTACTCTCCAACAGCTGGCCTAAACAGTACTCGCACTTGAACAAAAAAGATGCAAATTGCAAAAGAAATTTACATTAAGAAAGTTCACAGGCTTTCAGAATGGAGGAGGCCCAGATATGAGAGAGAATGGAATCACCATGAATGGCATGGGGGTCAGCCAGATACAGATCAGGTCTCGGTGGCTGTGGGCTTTGTCTAAGCTATCCAAATTCTGTGAGCCTCAGTTTCTCCGTTTGAAAATGGGAAGAAGGCCACTGTTGGGATTATATAAGAAAACCTATGAAAGTTGCTTTTGTCGAATAACCCTAGCTGTGTATTAGTGTTATCTTATAAAATGGGTGCTTTTGAAATATAAGATGCCCGGGCACCCTCCCCAGAGACCGTGATTTAATTGGCTGGGGCAACAGTAGTGTTTATAAAGTTCCCCAAGTGATTTTAATATGCAGTCAGGGTGACAAATCATCAGCCTAGAGTGTAGCAGACCCTCCACAAATGTTAGCTCTCCTTCTCAGCCCTTGTCTCATCCCTGCAAACTCCGTAAAGCACGTGCCCTCCTTCACACACGATAGCCTTTGGCCTTAGCTGCCTGGATTCATATCCTGGCTCTGTGACAGTGAGCAGGGTACTTAACATAACAGAGCCTCAGTTTCCTACATAAGAAAATGGGATTACAAACAGAATCCACACCATGGTCTTCCATGAAGATTAGAAGAGAGAATTTAGCATGTGGCTTGGGGATAGCACTCGGTCAACGTTGGCTGTTATTGGGAGCAGTCAGTGTCAAGCCAGGAATCCCATGGTCTGTACTGCAGCCGGCCCTTTTCACCCCCTCCAGAGACACCAGCCCTTCTCTCCCCTGCCAGGCTGTCCTGCTCCTGCTCTCCTGCTGAGCCACGTTCCTGGGAGATGCCTGGTAAGGGCTTGGGATCACATTGAGTCAGAGGTATTTGTAGGCGTGACTCACCAGGTCTTAAAACCAGAAGATTGCCCTGTGGGTCTCATGACGTTTCTGGAAAATAAAAGGAGTGAATATTATTGGGTTTAGTTCATCCGACACTCACCCTCCCTTTTGTGTGCCGGGGGTTCTGAAAGAAGTAGGCAGTGGCCCAGCCAAGTCTGAACCATCAAAGGCCGGGGCCTGGCTATACTGCTGAGAGATGTTGCTTCTCCCCCAGACAGGTTTCATCCTTTTCCCACAGACTTCTGCTTCTCTGGTTCCCTGCCCAAAGCTACCCTGTTTCTCCTCCCTCCAGGCTCCTGGGGAAATGTTCCCACGGGCTGCCTCTGCTGAGGTGTGTCAGAGCTGAGCTATGCTGCATGGCTGGGTGTGGGCTGGGAAGGGGCCACCCAGACTCCAGAGCATAAGAAAGGGAAAGTTCCCCTTCTGCAGCCATAATTTCTGGAACCTTGCACTGAAGCAGCAGCCAGGAGTGCACCCATTTCTCTGATGCCTTTTCCCCCACTTCCTGCATCCCTGCTGATAGTAAATACTAATGTTTCTGGGACCCAGCTGTCTCTAGAAGCTGTCTACTTCTCTGCATCTCTAGCTACCACCCTAGCAAAAGCCACTGTCATTTTGTAATTTCTCACCTGCAACGGCAACCTCCTAACTTGTGTCCCTGGCTTTTATTCTGTCCACTTCTTGCCCAATGAAGCCAGGTGAACTTTTCAAAATACAAAACTGATCATACCCCCCACACACACACACACATACAGACACACACACTTACGTTTAAAACTTTTTCAAAGCTTTCCATCGTTCATAGAATAATGACAAAACCCCTTAATAAATTCAGCAAAGCCATGTTTATCAGGATTTGGTTTGGCTGTGAGTGACAGAAAACCCAATTTAACAGGAGTTTGAATAGATAAGATTTTATTTTCTCATACAAAAAGGCTACAGTTGAGCCAGCTAAAATTTGTATAGCAGTTCCTCAAAATTCTCAGGGACTCAGTTCTCTGCTCTATAATCCTTAGCATGTGGGTTCTACCTCGTGGTCCAAAGGGGCTGCTTGAGCACCAGCCATTGCAACCAAAACCCAGGCACAGGAACAAAGAATTGTACATAGCACTTCTACTGACATTTTTCTGCCCAGAATTTAGTGACATGGCTAGAGCTAGTTGGAAGAGAGGCTAGAAAATGTAATCTTTATTCTAAGTGGTCATGGACCAGCTGAAAAAGAGGGAAAAAATGGATATTGAGCAATACTGGCAGTGTTTATCATACACTCCGTCTCCTGACCCCTGCTCTCCTTTTTGAGCTTCATCTCACCTCACACTTCCTTCCCCTGGCTCTCTCCACTCCCAGCAAACTGGCTTTCTCTGGAAGTCCCACATATTTGCAGCACTCCCTTCTGCCTCAGGCCCTTGCTCATGCATCAACATTCTCCCCTCTTCCTACTTAACTACTCATCCTTACTCCACTCCAACAGCATTTCCTCAGGGAATCTTCCTTGATTAGGTCAAACCCTCCCTTTTCTTTTAGATGCTTATAGCATGTAGATTGTATCTCTGTTGCAATTACACATTTGTTTATGCAATTATTTGATTAATTTCTGCCTCCACAGTGAGGTCAGGATTTAGGTCTGGCTCTGTACACTGTGGAGCATTCTGCTGGGCATATTGTAGGTGCTCAATAAATATTTGTTGAATGACTTAATGAATAAATGTAGCCATTATCTTATATAAAAAAGAGGCTATGACTCAGCAAACAATTTTCCTGGGCAAATGGTGGAGGGTGGCCAGGAGGGCTGGGGAGACACAATAGAGCCAGGGGAGAGTTCTAAATGATTCATTCAAATCCAGTAAGCTTTTGGGTGTGGCAGAGGAAGCACTGACCTGGAACTCAGGATCCCTGTTTTCTGGTCTCAGCTCAGCCACCAGTAGCTGGACCACTGCCTGAGCCAGTGAGAATTGATCAGATGCTGGATATACTTTGAAGGCAGAGGCTATAACCACTGCTGGCAGATTGGATGTGGGGAGTAAGGGAAAGAGATGGGTCAAGGGTTTGTCTTGGGTGTTTGGCTAAACAAAGGGAAGGTCACTTACTGAGAAGGGGAAGGTAGCAGGAGGGGCAGGTTTTAGGGGATGATCTGAAGGGTTTATTTGCAAACGAATTGCAGGTTCCTGTACCCAGCTGCACACTTCACCTCTTCCACAGGCGTCCCCCAGGGAAAGCCTAGGCCCAGGCAGGTGGGTTTAAGTGGTGGTGACAGGGAATGCCAAGTGGGTGTAAAAAAGATAGAAAAGGTCAGCCGTTCAAGGTACATAGTTACCAGCCGAGCAATGATTCAGCCTGACTCAGCAATAGGATTGAACAGAAAGTACTCAGAAGACCTTGACTTACAGGCTTGGGAAGAAGGAGTCGCTTTCTGCTAAAGGTCAGTGACAAGGCAAGGCATGTTCATGCATGGTCACTGCAGAAATCTTTGAAGTTTTAGCTTAAACAGCAGTGAAGGGCTTTCCTCTTTAAGAACCCTTCACTCCTCCCTAAGCCAGTGCTCACTCGTTCAAGGCTTTGCTGGAAAACCATCAAACTAACAGTAGGATAGGCCACCTCTCTTATTCCTCTGATGGCTAGGCGAGGTCATCACATCATTACTATTACTATCTTCATGATCATATGAGACTTCTAGGTTGCTCCTCTACCCCGGTTACTCTAGTTTCTATGACTGTGAACCCTAAGCTTTATTGACAACCTTGTATATTTGGTCTACACCTTTGCTCTGCAAGGTGTGGTCCCCAGACCAGCAGCACCCACATGACCTGGGAGCCGGCTAGAAATGCCGAGTCTCTGGCCCCAGTCCTGACCTGCCAAATCACAACCTGCCCTTTAACAATGTCCCAGGGGAATGGACTGCACATGGAAAGTCAGGAAACACTGCGCTAGAACATTTTGTGTACCTGCCTCTATCTCATTTTCCTTGTTAGACTTCTATTCGATTATATATAACGGCCTCTTGTCTGCTGTGTGTGAAGCTTATTAACATCGTTCTCAAGCGAAAGCAGAGCCAACAGTTTGTAGGATTTCTCTTTGATTCTTTTCAACTCACGAGGGCTACATGCCCAGAAGTGTCGGAGATGCGTGGTTAACAAAAGAAGAGCCTCACAGAAACCGGAGGAACTTAAGTTCTGGTGGAAGAGGGGCAGTTCTGTGAAAGCCAACAGCAGAAAGTACCCATGCAATCTCCATCAGAGGAGTTTTCGGGCGCACGGGTGGCTCTCCTCAACTGCGGTCCCCGAGGAGCCATTGCTTCTCTGCTCCCATCAGACCAAATTCACAACCGTACCGACTGGACATTGGAACATCTGGGACCCGTGAGTACTGTGAGAATGAGGGAACAAACTCTCGCCAGGTGATCGCTCTGAGTCTCCGCAAGACTCAACTCCTAAATGACGGAACAGCTCACCCATGAGGGGCAGCGAGAGCACACACGTTCACAAGCAATGGGGAACGTGTTCACTCCCTGGCTCTGTCATCATGTCATTCTCCCACCCACACCTCCCCAAGATAACAGGCCGAGGTAATAGAGCAAGCTCTGCCTTTGAAAGGCTTGGAACCCCTCAAGGGCAGGGCATAGAGGTGGGCACCCAAACTGCCAATGAGGAGAGCCAAGAGTAGACACTCCAGCTGGAACTGGGAGCAAGCCTTCGGAGACTGGGCTCCAGTAAAACTCAGAACCGCTTCCAGGGTGAGCACGAGCCATCTACCCAAAGGCGGGAACAGGGCGGCCGAAACAGCTGAGGTCATTGGCATTGAGGTGGATCCTTTGACCTGAGGTTGGTAAACCTTGCTGCCGTACCCAGTTGCAAAGAGCTGCTGCCCACTTTCTACGTGGGGACTCAGGGGATTAGGGGAGAACTCACAGCAGGAGGCTTATAGAGCCTTTGAGTGCGGCCCCCTGTGAACTTAGACCCGTGCTTCAAGCTGAAGACTTTTTCTTTCTTTTTTTTTGCGGTACGCGGGCCTCTCACCGTTGTGGCCTCTTCCGCTGCGAAGCACAGGCTCCGGACGCGCAGGCTCAGCGGCCACGGCTCACGGGCCCAGCCGCTCCGCGGCATGTGGGATCCTCCCAGACCGGGGCACGAACCCGCGTCCCCTGCATCGGCAGGCGGACTCTCAACCACTGCGCCACCAGGGAAGCCCCAAGCTGAAGACTTTGGAAGGCTGGTTGATCAGTCCTGGTTGGGACCCAGGGGCCACTGGGATAGGAAACCAAGTCCTCAAGGGGGGAAGGGTCTGGCTCAAGGTTCCATGGCATTTTCTGGCAGAGTGGGAAACAGCGCTGAGATCTGGCTCCTGGCCCCAAACTCTTTCAACTTCCTCCTGAGAGCTTGGCTTTGCTGGGACAGTGGAGGGAGCCCTCGGCTTAACACACTTCTGCTTCTGAGGGGGGTGGAGGGGTCCTCCTTTCACAGCCTTGACCTACTGTCCTTGGCAAGACTGCCTGCGAACAGGCTGCAACTTCCGCCCCCGCCTGGAACTCCCTCGCTGTCTTCCCAGCAGTGCCCCTCTCTAGACCTCAGGAGAGAGCCTTACCCACCAGGATGCCTTGCTGGACTCCATGGTCTTCCCTGCCTATGGAGTCCCGTGCTCCTGAGACCCACTCTTCCTTATCGGATCTAGGGGTAGGAAATAAGTTTCCACCTTCTAACTCAGTTCCTTTATACCTAGCATGGAGCCGGACATACAACTGGCGCTCAATAAATGCCCGAGTGACCCTTTCTCGTTTCTTCCTTGACAGATTCAGAGCCCAGCACCTTGGACTCCCAGTCTTCGACCACCTTGTTCCTCTCCTCCGAGGACCCAGGCCCCTCCACCACCGCGCTTCCTTCTCCCTCGTCCTCC
>NW_020175393.1:11715605-11723549 GCF_003031525.2 Neophocaena asiaeorientalis asiaeorientalis
TGGTGGAGTTGCGGACGATGAATGGCCACCTGGACGTCATAGCGAGGGCCCTCACCAAACTGGCCTCGTCCCTGGGGCCGCAGCCGCAGCCGCAGCCGGATGCCCCGGATGGCAACTGATGGAGCTGCCCCCGGACTGTGTATCCGAGCCGCGCAGTAAAGGGATCCCGAATGCACCAGGCATCCCTGCCTGTGTCACCCCTGAGCCTGGCAAACCCAGCAGAGGACGGAATTACTCTGCTCAACCTACTAATGGGAAGGAATGGACCTCCCCTCGCATTTCAATCTGAAACGATGATGCTTTTCACACTCTCTGCCATGCCAGGCTCGTTCTCAGCTCTCTCCCGCCTGCCCCACTCCTGGGAGCTCTCCTGGCCCTTCAGGTGTCCTTCTCTTGTTTTGCAGAAGGCCTTGAGCTCCTGGCAGGACAAGTGCCCGAAGATTGCGGTGGGACCCTGGGCAAGATGCTCAGAGAACCATCCTTTCCCGACCCACATTGGTGACTTCTGAGTCCTGTGGAGGGAAGGCAAGTGCAAAGCATGTTACAAAATCAGTCGTTCAAGGGCAGCTCCGGTGTCCCTTTCTTGAGTTGTTGATGTGGTATCTGATCTCTGGTGACTTTTACACATTTCTTTAAAAAATAGTTTTGGGAAAAGAAGTTTATTTTTTCACATTATAACCACATTTCAAGAGGTTTGGAAAATAGAGAAGTGAGAAAAACCTGATGTATTTGGAGAAGGGGGGTATTTAAGTCTTTCTTAAGAATAAGAAAGTAGTTTGTGTAATAAACAAGATTTTTATAAGTACTTTCTGGGTGTTGGCCTTTCGGTGCCACATTTCTTCCTTCCCCTGCTCTCTCTGTTCTCAGTTACCTATCCCAGCCTTACTTTACTCCTTGAGTCTTATTTCAACTTTTCTCGTGCTTGTGAAGGATAAGCTTTTAAAGGTTGGCATGGTTCTTTTCGAAAGCTCCCAGAGCTCCCTAAATTTGGTAAATCCACCCTTTTTCTCCGGATTGGAGCAGAAACCGATTCACTGGCCAACGAGGTAGAAGCCGGCACCCCTGGCCTTTCCTCCTAGATGCCGGTAACACCATCCTTCCCAGTTGTGACAAACAAACACGTCTCCAGACTTTGCCAGTGTCCCCTGGTGAAGACCTAGATGGAATTTCAGAAATCTGGAGGAACCTATGCCCTCCAGGATCTGACTTCCCATAAGGAAGAGGGCCCTTCTCTCGCCTTCCTGATTGAATTAGAATTTTAATCAAGTGTGCTCATTTGCCAGAAGCAAACCTACTGCTCTTTTTCCAGAAACAAACCAAGCGTTGGAAACCACATTGCACAGAGTAAAACCCCACCCCGAGCATTTGCAGGGCGCACAGCTGGTGAGCTGCCTGGTTTCTGCGGTTTCTGCCACCCCCCAGAGCTCCTCAGACTTTGGTACGGAGAGCTTATGATGCAGGGTCTGCTTCGGCGGCTCCGGGGTGGGCCTGGGACTCTGCATTTCAAACCAGCGCCAGGGGATGCTGATGCCACTTGCCCAAGACACATTTTGTGCAGTAGCGAGTAGGGGTCGTCTGCTGTGGGATTCCTGCTGGTTGCATTGCCACCATTCCCCAGAAACTGCTGTTTGTCTTTGCCCCTGCAGAGGCCTGGATTCCTCAACCTTTAAACTTTCAAAGCAGCTGTTTGGGGGACTTTCCTTTTTAAAGCCAGGGTGTATTAAGTCTAACCACCCACTTCTACAAAAGCTTCCGTGGAGTTCAAAGCAATTCCAGCAAGCATTTATTGGATATCTACAATGCTGATGCCCTGGGGGACACAAAGATGAATAGAATAAAGGCCCTGCCCTCCAGGGGTTTCCCAGCAGTGTCCCACAAGGAGAGGGATTATTAATCCCAGCGTGTAAACAATTTGAAGCAGCAGGGAGTGGTGAGAATGGCAGTCACAGGAGGCTAGGCTTCTTGAGGTTTGACTTTGGCAGAGTTATTTAATCCCTCTGAGCCTCAGTCTCCTGATCTGTGTCAAATGGGGATGATGGCATCTGCCTATCAGAATCAGACATGGACGCAATGGCGGCTTTGCACTCCCGAAAGTGCAGTCCAAATGCCTTTTTATGGTCAGCGGGCATTTTTACTTCCTCTCTCCTGGGTCCTAAGTCAGGAGGCGCCAGGTGGAGTGAAAATCAGACACTCAGGTCTGAGTTGCCTTCCGACTTTGAGGGACTAACCCCTTCACTTTTTCAGGAAGAGAATCTATGGCCCAAAGGGACCAGGCTTTGTTCTGATCTTTAGTGGAAGAAACAGCTAAACTGGAATGCCAGTGCCACAACTGAGGGCATCAGCTTCTGGTTTTTACTCATTTGAACAGTCTTTTGTTTTAATTTTAACTGACTTCTTTTGTGTGAGATTAAAAACAGCAACAAAAAACTGAATCTTTCAGGAACAAAGAGGGGCTGGCATATAAATCCTAAATTTAGATATAGGGACTGAATCATTTGATCAGAATCCCCATATATATTTATATATTTATACTTCTATGTATGAGATTGAGATCGAGGATATCAGAGGAAGGAACCGACATAACACTGATTCCATCTGGGCAGACCAGAGAAAAGTCTGAGCTCCCGTCCTGGGTGAGTGGGGCCTCAGAGACTGGGCCTGCTTTAGGGTTTTTGAAGCTGGGGCTGAAGGAGGTTAGAAGGTCAGGATGGCCTTCATCTTGCAGAAGGTACAGCCAGGGGAAATTTGACATTTTCTGGGGTGGGATGGAATTGAGTTCAAACAAAATATCAGTTTGAAGGTGCTAGACAGAAAGAAGGAAATCTAGTTTTGTAGATTCTTTTTTTTTTTTTTTTTTTGCCGCTCGGCTTGCAGGATCTTAATTCCCCAACCAGGGATTGAAACCAGGCCCTTGGCAGTGAAAGGGTGGAGTCCTAACCACTGGACCACTAGGGAATTCCCTAGTCTTGTAGATTCTAGATTGAAACTTCCCTCCGGTACCTGTCCTGATACCTGTGTTTCCCAAGGCGTAGGGTGTCGTTCGGGTGGGCATGTCATGAGACAAACACATGATGGTTCAAGGTGGCAAGCTGAAGGCAAGCATAAGACCTATGGCGGAGGATAGCAGGCTGCAGCCAAGGAAGGATTTACCAGCAGTTGCCGGACTCAACTGTGTGAGGTAGTGAGGGCCCTGTTTTAGGAGGGCACCAAGCAGAGACTGGATGGGAGCAGCTGGTGCTTCAGCAGAAGGGATTGTCCACTTGGTGGGGCAGTGATTTAAGGACTCTTTCACTCTAACTTTGAAGTAATTCTTAGCTCTTCCCTGTCTCTCATGCCTATATCCAATCCAAAAGCACATCACATTGGTTCTACCTTCTAGGGAGTTCCATGATCCAGCTACTTCTTACCACCTCCATTGTTACTACCTGGTCCAAACCACTCTGTCCTTTCTCACCTGAGTTATTGCAGTTGGTTCCTAAACGGGCTCCCTGCTCCCTCTCCATTCTCACAGAGCAGCCAGGGTGGTCTTTCAGAAATATTTCTGACTAGGTTATTTTTCTGCACAGACTCTCAGTGGCTTTCATCTCACTCGGAGTAAGAGCCAAAGTTTTACGTAATCTGGTCTCCTGTTACCTGCCTGACCTCATCTCTTATGACTCTCCTGCACTCTGATCACCCACGCCTCCTTGCTGCTTCTCCCATGTACCAGGCACATTCCTACCTCAGGGCCTTTGCACTGCCTATTTCTTCAGCCTGGACCACTCTTTCCCAGATATATCACATGGCTTGCTCCCTCACCTCCTTCAGGTCTTGGCTCAAGCATCACTATCCTTTTAAAAGTTGTAATTTGCTCCCTAACCATCAGCCTCCTCTCCCTAGATGCATTGCTTTTTTGCCTCGCACCAATATCCACCTTACCCAGTATATGTCTTACTTTATTTTTTTTCTTAGAGTGTCAGCTTCCCGTGAGGGAAGAAATTTTTGTCTGTTTTGTTCACTGCTGTCTTCCCAGCACACCGCCTTTTAAAAAACAAAGTGTTTTGTAAAAGGGACCTGTCAATTGTTGTAACAATTCAGACAACACAGAGGAGAACAAAGAAGAATATAAAACTCACCCCAAATTCCACCCCCAAGAGATAACCGCTGTCAGTATTCTGGCAACTACTATATGAAACATCTGTGTTTCAATAGAAACACATACATGTGTGTCCAATTCTACAGATGGACAGCATGTCTGCTGCTCTGTAGCCTGTTTTGTTTGTTAACTTGATAATAGATGATGAAAATCTTTCTATTTAAAAAAATAGACGTTATATACGAAGGAAGATTTATTTAGCCCATTTTCTATTTGTGCTTCCAGATTTTTCACAATCGTAAGCAATCTTGTAATGACCGTGTCTGGGGATACACGTTTTGTCTCTTCTGTGACTATGTAGTTCATGTAAATTCCTGGAGGTGTAATTGTGGAGTCAAAGGCATACGTTCCTACTTCTTTTTCTTTTTTTAGATGTTATTATTATTTTTTTTACATCTTTATTGGAGTATAATTGCTTTACAATGGTGTGTTAGTTTCTGCTTTATAACAAAGTGAATCAGGTATACATATACATATGTTCCCATATCTCTTCCCTCTTACGTCTCCCTCCCTCCCACCCTCCCTATCCCACCCCTCTAGGTGGTCACAAAGCACCGAGCTCATCTCCCTGTGCTATGCGGCTGCTTCCCACTAGCTATCTACCTTACGTTTGGTAGTGTATATATGTCCATGCCTCTCTCCCGCTTTGTCACAGCTTACCCTCCCCCTCCCCATATCCTCAAGTCCATTCTCTAGTAGGTCTGTGTCTTTATTCCCATCTTACCCCTAGGTTCTTCATGACTTTTTTTTCTTAAATTCCATATGTATGTGTTCGCATACGGTATTCGTCTTTCTCTTTCTGACTTACTTCTTGCTTTAGGCTGTGCTGTGGCTTCATCAAGGTTCCAAAAGGGGAAGTGAGTGGATGGCAGGAGGAACATGGGGACCTTGGGGTGGTTCCATCCAGGAAACTGGAAAAAGGGGGAAATAGAAACAAGTCTGCCTTCTAAAGGTTGAACTTTAAAGTCGGCGCGTGTGGGGCCAGACAGAGGTGTGCCACCACCCTGAGGATGTGAATCTTGGATGGTCACTCAAACAATGAGTTAGTCTGGGTCTGGTCAGGAAACAGAGGCCATCTGGGTTCTGCACACAGAGGGGACTCATTCAGGAACCGGGAGCAAGGGTGTTGGAAGGCTGGAGGAGTGTGGAGGGGAAGGTGGGTACCCCAAGAGGAGTGACTGCAGGAAAGCGCTACCGGCCCTGGGCTGGAGATGCCAAGGGGACTCAGGACCAGTGTGGTGCCAAGGCCCCGGCGGTAGAGCTGAGCTGCTTCAGCAGGAACCCAGGAGCGACCCTGCCAGGCTGCAGCCCCTGCCACCGTCATCCTCGGCTGTCACTAGTGCTGTCGCTACTGCCTGACACCCGCCACCGGGGGCCACGGGGGAGGAAGGGAGAGAGTTGCTTCTCCTCGCCTCCCGCCTTCCCTGTCAGCGCCTCCTCTTCCCAGAACCTAGCTGGGGGTCCATTGGAGGGAGTCTGGGAGATGCAGTTTGTGGGGCTTTAGCCCTTATGACACAGGACAGAGCAAAGAAGAGCAGGAATGCAGCTGACAACAAATAAGCAAGTGACAGTCCCAGCAGGAACTCGTGTCAAAGTAATGGTGTATCTGAAGACAGCAGCTCTCCATCCCAGAGCGGAATGGATCGGTCACGGGACCACCTGAGAGCAGGCACCAGGGAGACCACGTGGGCAGTGCCTGTGCCAGCAGATGAGTGCTTGCTTGACCCTATGGACCCAGCCAAGGCCTCACAGAAGGCACCCTGGCTCTCTTATCTGATGCCACTCAACAGTCCAGAGTGTGGCAATGAGATACGGTCCCCAGGAGATGGCCTCGCTGCCAGGTGCAGACGGGCTGGGTTTCTGAGCCTTCCTGGTGGGCTGTTAGGCTCTGGACAATCGTAGGTTAACTGGTGTGTGCTGCCGCTCTGGGAGCAGGAAGCCAACCCTGGACTTGCCCTTGGCCATCTTCCTTTATCTAAAGGACGTCCGCACTCACACTGACCGGGCTCCTTTCAGGTGTTGGGCCCTGTGCTGTGTGCTATGTACAGGACTGGGTTTACTTCTCACAGCATCCCTGTAAGCAAAGTTGGGAGCTAGCGCCTATAAGGCCCATTTCATTGATCAAGAAACTGAGGCAAAAGGGGGTCATGTGACTTGCTCATGGTCGCATAGCTGGTAACCGACAGAGCCTGGATCTGTCTGTCTCCAAGGCCCTGGCTGTGTCATCACCTGGGGCTGCCTCTTAAACTGGACTTTCTCTTTTCAGAAGTAGGTCAAGGACCCAGGACTGTTGAACTGTCTCTGGCTGTTGATTCTTCCCCAGGGTGACAGCAGAATTGCTCTCTGGAAGTAACAGGTCCCTGAAGAATCAGAAAATGTCAGCAAACTGAAAAAAAGGCATGTGCCCCCTCTGGTGGCTCTGAAATACTGATAACCTTTGGGTCCTTTAAGGTCCATGTCATTAGCCACATTACGCATACAAGGGGACTTAGCCGTAACTGTATTTTTTTCCCTTCATTCCTTACCCCCTTGGGCCACCTGGCTTCCAACAACCAACGCTGTGTAGAGAGCCAGAAAAATGCAAGGATTCCTGCAGGTCACTGTGGCACCTGCACCAGAATCCCAGGTCCCAGGGAGCATTTGCTAAGCCTCCTATAAAGCAAGGGCCCCAGCAGGCAGCAAGCAGGCTGACTCTAACCTTGGCTTTCATGGATGAGGCTGGCTGGGGGGTACCGGCAGCTCAAACCATTTCCATAAAACGACCGTGCAAAGCCTCTGATGAGGGCCCACCAGGGGCATCACCCAAGGCTCTCTGCTCCAGCTGCTTCTTCCAAAATGCGCCAAGGGTTGTGTCTCTTGCCCTCGTGCTCTCCGGAGGGCACTGACTCTGGCCCAGCCATCTCTTCTGGAGCAGGCATTTCCCCCCGTTTTCTCCATCCCCACGGGGCCTGGCAGCATTGAGGCACGGAGCTGGCGCTCAGAAATGTTGACGGAGGGAGCAGTCCCCGTCCCCGGGCATCCAGTCTGGCAGTGGTGGGTGCCACCTCCTGCATCCCGAGGGCTGCCTGGGCCGCCTGGATGGAGATGAAGACCTGTTGGCCGGCCAGTCTGGTGCTGGCCCGGGAGGGAAGGTCATGACGACCTGCCTCCGTTGCAGCTTCCAGGCCTCGCCTTTGCTTGTTTTCTGGGAGCCTCGGTGTCTGCCCACAATGGCATGGCTCATTCAGCAGCCTGGATTCTTGGCGTGGTGCGCGGGCCGCATGGCTCTTTTCCGTGGTGAGCATGGCAGGGAAGGCTGGCACTCCCGGGCAGAAGCATTCCTTCAGGGTCTCCCCAGGCAGGGCTCGTGCCAGGGGGCTCTGCTCCCAAAGCGGGGTGTTCCGATGGGGGATGGTCTCCTTAAGTCACCTCAAAGTTAGCTGGGCTTTGTGCTGGAGTGAACGGATCTAACAGATTTTATCCATTCCTTTCTCTTGCATCCCACTCGGTTCCCAGAAGCATTTGAGATGGTCAAATGGAATGTCGCACTTGGGAGAGAGCTCAGACGGCATCTGGCCTGTCACTGTGCAGATGGTACAGGAAACGTCACAAAGGTCGAGTGACTTGCTCAGGGGTGGCAGGCAGAACAGATGTCTCCTGAGTCCTATATTCTTTCAACTGCCACTCTTCCGGGCTCCCCAGAGTGGATCTTTCCATTTGTTGGATGAGCTGTCAGTCCACCTCCTCCAGCACAGAGTGGGCGCACCTACACTCAGCACACACGTGTACACACACGGAGGATGCATTAGCATTATTTTTTTTTTTTTTTT
>NW_020175393.1:11723982-11754486 GCF_003031525.2 Neophocaena asiaeorientalis asiaeorientalis
TTTTTGGCGATACGCGGGCCTCTCACTGCTGTGGCCTCTCCCGTTGCGGAGCACAGGCTCTGGACGGGCAGGCTCAGCGGCCATGGCTCACGGGCCCAGCCGCTCCACAGCATGTGGGATCTTCCCAGACCAGGGCACGAACCCGTGTCCCCTGCCTCGGCAGGCGGACTCTCAACCACTGCGCCACCAGGGAAGCCCCGCGTTAGCATTTTTAAATGAAAACAACATTTTTTAGTTTTCTAAACCGGGGGTCAGGCAACCCTGGCCCATAACCTGTTCTTGTTTAGCTTGGGAACTGAGAATGATTTTTACATTTTCAAATCCTGCAAAAAGAAGAATATGTGACAGAGACCGTATGTGACTGACAAAGCCAAGAATATTTACTATCTGACTGTTTGCAGAAAAAAAAGTTTGCTGATTCCTGGTCTGGGCAATCCATTTAACTGCTCATCCAGGGATGGTAAACCATCTTCCCAAGATACTAAAAACTCCCTTTATAGGTCGATCTGGTCATCTTTATAGGGCTTGGACTCTGAAATTTAGAATTTGCAGCTTCTCTCTTCATCCCTCAGAGGCTGGTGCCTTCTCTGAGTGGTGTCTTGCTGTTGCTAGATTTTTCTCTTCTAAGGGCAAACCATGCAATGACCTCCTTGTCTGGAGACTTCCAATGGTGAATTAGGGGGTCAAGGCTGGCAATGGACTTTGACTACTGGTACCCACTGTGGGGTTGCTGCCGGAGGCATCCTCAGAATGACCAGGCTGGGAATGACCCACGGGTGGTGGCTGAGAACAGAAAACTGCCCAGAGGGTGACAAGGAAAATGTCTTTCCCATCAAAGAGAAACACAGAAATGCATGCTCTCTGAATAGCTGTATTTCCTCTTCACCACGGCAGGCAGGCTTCTCCACGAGTTCCTGTCTCTCCAGGCCACTCATTTCTTTATAGTTACTGAAGCAGAATAACCACAAGTCGAACCGGAAGCACACGATAACCCGTTGAACTCTGCATGGCCTTGGCCGGGCGCACATTCAAATCCTGCCCTGGCCTGCGCAGCTGCGAGGTCTCCAGCCAGCACCCAGCGGTGTCTGCAGCTCCAGGCTCGGGCTAGTAACTTCCACAATCAGAGAGAGACCTGGGGGGCGGGGTTGGCGCGGGGGAGGAGAGTGACAGGCAAACGGAACCAGGAACGTTCCCAACTGTCGGAGCTGTTCACGGTCATTACAGATTTACGGGCAGGCAGTTTGGAGTTCAAATATGAGATGACACCAGAAGCCTTTAATGTACAGGGGAGCTTTAAGCATGATCTGGGAGCAGAAAATGGTCTGTGAACACCCCTCTCTGAGATCTTAGAAGTTCTGTTCTATTGACTCCAGGCTGGGCTGCAGCCCCGGTGCACTTCATGGGCTCATAAATATAACATTATTGGACCGAAAAACCAATCCTTCTCCAACAGATTAGGCCCAGATTGGTCAACCCATAAATCAATACTGAATAAGAGCTATAAAGTTGTGAATCAATGTGTCCCAGATCTCCAAACTGGAATGAAAAAGTTGGAATAAAATAGCTGGAGTTCTTCCAAGAGCCTTCTTTTCATCCCCTCCTCCCACAAGCTCCATATCCTAGTACGTTAATTTTAAAAGGGTTTTTTTTTTTTTTTTTTGGCTCCTTGGCCTGGCTGTCAGCAGCATTTCAGGGCAGGAAATTCGGTCTAGAAGGGAGGCTGGGGAAACAGAGGCCGTCCTGTTGTGTTTCCGGTCAAGACTGATCTGCAGCTCCGTGGTGTCTCCCTGGCCAGGGTCTCCACCTGTGGCTGAGAGGTGACGGCGTTTATCATCTGTGGCATGGAGGCAGAAAGGGAACAAGATGCCCCATGTGTCACTGGCATATAGTGGGTGATCAGGTCATGTTTGGTCAATGACTGGATGTTTAGATCTAATTCATTCAAGGGCTCTGAGCCCTGACATTGAATTACTAAATATAATAATCTGCTCTCCTCTTAGAACTGTACATCTGGTTCAGAAACGCCATCTGGCTATCCCTGTAGGATGTGGTCACCCTTTTGGATCTGGGAGCTGAGGCTGTCTGCTGTGAATGCTGCCCACACATACGCAGAGAGAATTCCGTCTCGGTTCCTCTGGAGTTGTAAAGCAAAGTTTGTTTTCCGAACTGCCCCCTCTCTTTGATGTCCCCACCTGGGGGACACACCACACAGCCCCTTCTGCCCTCCTAAGGTCTTACTGTAAGGGGTGTGCTCTCCTGGGCTGGGGCCTCTTACTCTTCTCCAGTCATGCCAATGACCAGCTTACCTACCATCTTCTCCCCTCTGGGGAGGACACGTGCGTGGTACCGTACACATCCCTTGAAGTGATGGCCTCCAGGTTTTCCCCAAACACAGACTCCAAGGGCTGGAAGGGACCTCAGTCCCGCCTTGCTTCATCTGCTTGTTTGGGGAAACTGAGACCCAGAGAGGGGTACTCACTTAGTCCGCTTCATCCTAGTGCAAGCCTTATGCTGACCAAGTTCTTGTCCTCCTCCCTGGGGGTAAAGAAGGTCCTCGTCGTGTTCTCCTGAAAGCACCGTGTCTGTACAATTGGCCGTTTTCTTTGGCCAGTTTCATTTCTCCCATGTTTTCCTCTCTCCTTGCTGAGACTTACAAGGTCATGAGCAGACAAGCCCAAGGCTTCAGAGGAGAAGTTCTCTCCTCCAGTGTGTGCCCCTAGGAGCAATGGAGTCAAACGACAGCGCTCTTTGACGAATGAGCTCCATTTTGGTGTTTTACCACCAGGGGCCACAGAAACCTTGCAGGCTGTGTCCGGGGAAATGGATTTCGTAGGGTTAGCTAAATCTGTACCACCCACTGCACAATGCCGCTCTGTGCAGAAAGGCAGCTCTGAAACAGGTTTAGTTTTCCATCAGTTCCAAGTTTAGGTGAAGAGCCAAGTTCAGGTGAAGGGTCATTTCTGCAGCTAAAGGATTTGTATTTCCCCTTCTCACCCTGATGCCGCTTTTGTCGTCCTGGCTCTTCCACCCCTCATAAATTCTGACATTCTCTCTCTACTTCCTGGGAAAACATTTAACTCCCCAAATGAGCTCTAGGAAATAAAGTGACTGTGCTGCTTGGATGTACTCTTCTATGAGCAGACCTGTGGAAGAGGGTGAATGTGATGAACACTACCGCCTAGAGAATACTTTTTAGCCACTTAATTCCACTTTTAACCCCTAGGTCTGAGGCCCATGGCCCATGGAGGGGGATGGGGAAGACTGTCAAAATGATCCTAATTCATCCTTCCTGTAGCCATACCTTTGCCATATAAATTTGCATTGACCTCCAAGGCTACCTCTGGGCTTTGTCATGAATTTGTTTTGGCCAACAGGATGAAGTGGAAGTTATATGCATTGGCTCCAGACCTAGATCCCAAGAGGCCTTGCATGTTTCCTCTTGCTCTCTTGTGCCTCTCATTGCCATGGAAACATGCTCAAGCTGACCTGTTGGAGGAGGAGATACTGAGGAGCAGAACCAGATCATCCCAGTTGTCCCAGCTGAGGCCAGTCTAGATCAGCCAACAGTCAGCCAACTTAGCCCAGCCTAGATTAGCAGAGCCTCTTAGCTGACCCCCAGCTGACCCTAGATGTTATTCTTGCGTGTCACTGAGGCTTAGTGATGGCAAGGCAGTGAGACAGGCTGGGACCTGGGACTCTTTACTGCAGTGCTTGAACCTAGATAAACATCGCCTCGAACAACAGAATACAAATAAAGGACTAAAAATTAATGCAGGCACGTGCAGGTGGGGCAAATTTTGAAAAATAAGATACAGAAAGTCCAAAACCCAGCTGCCACTTCTGAGGTGCCTGGAGAAAAAGTAGGGTACTGAGCATCGTCCCTGCACACAGCACCACCAAAGGAGTGGGCAGACCACCTAAGCTACCCCTCTGGCCCAACCCACTGAGCCACCGCTACCCTCACCCCATTTAAGGGACCAGCTCCCCCACCACCACAGGTAGTGAGCAAGGGTACTTGCTACTTGTTTTTACTCCCTTGTGCTGCAGCACAAACCCCAATAAAACCTTGCCTGGGGCTTCCCTGGTGGCGCAGTGGTTAAGAATCCGCCTGCCAATGCAGGGGACACGGGTTCCAGCCCTGGTCCTGGAAGATCCCACATGGCGCCACGACTACTGAGCCTGCGCTCTAGAGCCTGCAAGCCACAACTACTGAGCCCACGTGCCACAGCTACTGAAGCCTGTGTGCCTAGGGCCCATGCTCTGCAACAAGAGAAGCCACCGCAATGAGAAGCCCGCGCACCACAACGAAGAGTAGCCCCTGCTCGCCGCAACTAGAGAAAGCCCGGGCGCGGCAATGGAGGCCCAACACAGCCAAAAACAAACAGACAAACAAATAAATTTACAAATTTATAAACAGAACAAAACAAAATAAAAACCTTCCCTGAATTCCTCATCTGGCCTCATCAATTTCTATTGATTAAGGAGTCCAAGGACCCTGGCCAGTAGCAGCAGCGTTACTGTGGATGTAGATGATTGATGTGAGGACTTAGACTTTTTATCACTCCTTTATCCCTTGTGTCAATCAGCTGGTCACAGACACCATCTGGTCTACACTGCTAGGTGTCTACCCAATATCCATTCCTCCTTTCTTCCTTACTATCAGAACCAGTGCCCAGCTAAAAACCTACATTTCTCAGCTTCCCCGCAGAAAGCAGTTGTCATGTGACACTCCTTTGGCCAATGAGAAACAAATGAAACTTTGAGTGGCACTCCTTGAAGGGGTGGTGGGGACCCCCTTTGTCCTACTCCTTCTTCCTGCCTGGAGTGAGAATGTGATGCTGAGGTGACAGCACAAAATAAGAATGGCTGAGGGAGAAGACAGAAAGGGCCTGGGTCTCTGAGAGTGTGGCCACAGGGCTAATGCTGAGAAAGCCTTCTTTGTGGACTTCTAGTTACATGAGGAAAAATGAGACTTCTAAGTTATTTATGTTCCTGTTTCTCAGGCTTCTCTTACTCATAGCTTACTATAATTTTTTAAAAAATTGAAGTATAGTTGATTTACAATATTGGGTTACTTTCAGGTGTACAGCAAAATGATTCAGTTTTGTACATAGGTATATATATGTGTATATATACATATATATCAGATTATTTTCCATTGTAGGTTATTACAAGATATTGAATCTGTAATTCTCAGTAGCACACTCTAGTACCCACTTTGTCCTCCTTTGAAGAAAGTGCTTAGAACAAATGAGTGAAAGTACATTCTAAAGACATCACAACAAGGACATACTGTATAGTACAGGGAACTATATTCAGTATCTTGTAATAACATATAATGTAAAAGAATCTGAAAAAGAATATATATGTATATATCTGAATCACTTTGCTGGTAAGGAAACTGAGGTTCTGAAAAGTTGAGCAAACTAGCTCATACAGCTAGTGAGCAACAAAGCTTAGATTTGGATCCAGCCTTGCCTGATTCTAAGATCTTTGTATTTTGTTCTGCATTTTTCTTAACATGTGAATTCATTTTCATTAGTGCAGAAGTAGCAGAGATAGTGGTACTCACCAATTAGTGCATGGGTTCCCCTAAATTCCTCACTCTCGCTTCTAGTTACATTGGGAACACATGATTGGTTTCTGACAATAGGATGTGGGCAGAAGTGATGTACAACCACCCCAAGCATGACCTTTGATAACATCCTGGATGGGTCACCATCCGTCTCTTCCTCTTCCACAATACAGGAAGCCAGATGTTGAGGTGTTAGCATCTCAAGATGGAGGCAGCCTGGATCCCTGAATCACTGCGTGGAGGAAAGTTGCCCTCCAGAGCCACCCAATCCACATTTAAATTTAACTAAACAAGAAATAACTCTTTGTTGGATTCTTGGAGCATAGTGTCACCTAACCTAACTAATATAGCAGAAATGAACAGAAAATTTTCATATATTTATTTTATATAATTGTTTATACTGCACAAAATATTTTCTTGATCCTCCTAACCTTGCGAGATAAACAGGTATTCGAAGCCCCATATTATAGGCCAGGAAACTGAGGCTTAGAGAAGTGAAATGATCTGCTCAGAACCATAGATTTGGTAGGTGGTGAAAACAAATGTAAGGGGCTTGGTATTTTTCCCACACTCTGCAATTTTATAACTTCCAAGCCTGATGTTACAAAAGCAAGCAGTAACCTCAGAGGCAATAAGGGTCCCCTGTATACAGCTCTGCAGATTAAATTAAACACCTTGAAGGACTAAAAGTCTAGGTAGCCGGTCCAGACAGGTGTAGTACATTCCAATGGTTCATATTCTTAAGTCAACAAGCTGCAGGCGTCCCGTGGCTGCTCGGACTCCTGGGTGGTCCTGGAGGGAGATTCCAAGCCCAGCTCTCAAGGAACCCAGTGTGCAGATCCCTGATCTGAATCACAGGTCTTGAATGAAAGACAAAACTTTGCACTCTCTGAGTGAAAATCCTCACTGTCTCCAGGAGGATTGGGGGCCTGAATTTCCTTCCTCATTCCCACTCAACAATCACCATTTTATTCTTTAGAAAATTCTTCCCAGGATACAAAGCGCTCCATTATCTCACTGAATTCTCACAAAACATGGTCATGTTTTTTTGTGGGGAGACTCAGAAAGGTTGATCTGCTCTAAGTTAATGATGGGATTCTGCCTCTGAGAATAAACTCTGACATTTAGTGAGCACATACTATGTGTAGGATCTTACTCGACCCTATAGAAGTCCTCCAAGGTTGGTATTACTGTGACTGTTCTACCAGGAGGAATCTGAAGAACGAGAGATGGAAAGCTTGCTCAAGGACACTTGGCTAAGAAGGCTCGCAGTGGGAATCCGTAAAGCCCATGGAGGAGTCCTCAACCAAGACAAAAAGAGAAGGGACGGAGGGTAAAAACACTCAACTCTCCCATCCTGTACAAATACCCAATAACTTCTGGTAACTCTATCAGGCATCATCAACTGAACACTTTAAAAAATCTATTGTAGTCTTTGATCTTTCCTCCTCTCAACGATTTTATGTGGTCCCTTTTACAGGAACTAGAGTTTCCATTTAGTTGACCTCTAATAACCTCTTTATACTAAGAAGAGGGGGGAACCACCTCTTGACTTTGTAAACATGGATCTTGTCCATGTTCAGTCCCTTTCGCTGACTAAATTCTCCAAATCCTTTCCTCTCTCTCTAGGTCAAGCTCCTGGGATTCTGCTCACATAGACCTGAAAAGCTGTCAATAGCTTGAAAGTGACAAGGATCTAAGTCACCTCTACTTATGACTATTTGGCTTCCTCCACTCCTTGCTGTAGAGAGTTCTCATTTAGCACTTTCCTGTGAAGCTCAGGCTATTGTGACAGGGGACCATCTTCAAGCCAAGGGTCTCCGGGCAGGGCCTCCAGCTGTCCAATTCCAGGGCACTATTCACTTTGCACTCTGTGTAGATGTCCCCTTGGAGTTGGACACTGAGGTAAGACTATGGCCCTATTCTTGACTGATGCATTCATTCATTCAGAAATAATTTTAAGCACTGGCTATGTCTCAGACATTCTAATGGTCTCTGAGGTTGGAGAGGTGAATAAGGTACAGATCTGTCCTGGTTGAAGGTGACAGACCATCCACACTCAAGCCACTTTAGAAACCCGAGAGTCTCCCTCTCCTTTGTCTCCACACTGCAATCAAACATGGGGTCTTATCCATTTTACCTTCGAAACATTCATCATACTCATCTCTACTTCTGCATCCCATCCAAGACTCCCCTAGGTTAGGTCCTTCATACCTCTTTCATTGATTATTGCAATTTCCTCATAGCCAGTCTGTCTGATTTGGTCTCATCCTCCTTCATCGCTTTCCCGCCCTGATGTATGAGCGATTTGCCTAAAATATACATCTAAGTCACTTAGCCAAGCTTTCAGATGGCTCCCTTTGGCGCACTTACCATGGAGTACAAAGTCCTTGGTGCCCTGGCTGGTACCCGCCTCTCCAGCTTTGTCCCTTAGTAGATGCTCCTGACCACCAGACCGACCGTTCAGCCCTTTGCACTGGCCTCTGGTCTTCCTGGTAGGTAAGTGTTTTTTTTTTGTTTTTGTTTTTGTTTTTTTTTTGCGGTACGCGGGCCTCTCACTCTTGTGGCCTCTCCCGTTGCGGAGCACAGGCTCCGGACGCACAGGCTCAGCGGCCATGGCTCACGGGCCCAGCCGCTCCGCGGCATGTGGGATCTTCCCGGACCGGGGCACGAACCCGCGTCCCCTGCATCGGCAGGCAGACTCTCAACCACTGCGCCACTAGGGAAGCCCTGGGTAAGTGTTTTGACCCTTCCTTTTGCACCCATCCCCCACCCCACCACCTCTCTGCCTTTGCTCCCTGCCCCCTGCCTCCTTTGTCACGCAGGATAACTGCTATTATGAGCTACTGAAGAGGATAACTCCTAGTCATTCTTTAAGCCTTATTTTAGGGCCCAGCTCCTCCAGAAAGCCTTTGTTATTTCCCTGCCCACCCGGTGACAGACGCCTTTCCTCAGTGGGCCCGTGGTACCCCTGGTACATTTCCATCATTGCTCCTAACACATGGTCAGATATGTTGTCTTCAGTGTCTTTGGCTTCCCTAGACTCTGGACTCCATGTGGGGAAGGACCAGGGTGCTTGGCACGTGGGAGACTCCCAATAAACTCCTCAAATGAATAAACAAATAATTTCAATAAAATGGAAAACAAGGGGGACAGAGGTAGTGACTGACTCCAGCTGGAGAGGTCAAAAGTGGCTTTAAAGAGAATACATGGGGCTGTATGTTGAAGGAAGCAGAGAAGCTTGTGGGAGGGGAGTGGGGAGAAGGCTACACTCCTAGTGACCCACCATCAAAGTTTTTGCTGTCCGTTCCTGTGATTTTATGCTCTGCTGGCTTAGAGGTCTTAGTTCCAGAAGGAGGAAGGCTTCCAGTGGGAGACACAATAATGATTCCACTGAAATGGAAGTTAAGACAGCCACCCAACCACTCTGGCTTCCTCCTTCCTCTGAATCAACAGGTACAGAGTTATAGTGAGTTATAGTGTTGGTTGGGGTGATTGAACCTGACTCCCAAGGGGAAATAGGACTGCTCCTCCATAGTGAAGGTAAGGAAGAGTGTGTCTGAAATATAGGAGATTCCTTAGGGCTTAGTATTCCGTGCCCTGGATTATTCCATGCCCATGAAATTAGTCTCTTAGTATTTCCATGTCCTGTGATCAAGGTCAATGGAAAACTACAAGAACCCAATCCAGGCAGGACTACTAATGACTCAGACCCTTCAGGAATGAAGGTTTGGGTCATCCCACCAGGTAAAGAATCACAACCAGCTGAGGTGCTTGCGGATGGCAAAGGGAGTACAGAGCTACAGAGCGGGTAGTGGGAGAAGGTAATTATAAACAGTAGCTCTGACCACATGATCAGTTACAGAAATGAAAACTGAAATTGTCAGGAGCATTCCTCTTGCTTTTATTATGAACACCTTGATGTGTGACCCATGAAATTAACCATCACAGCTACTCAAGGACACAGCCTTCCCGAATGTAGCAGCCCCCAGCTGGTCTGCCCTGCGGTCATCTGATTTCTGTCTCTGTGGTGCCGGGCAGGAGCTGAGCTATTTCAAAGAACATGTAGGCCACAGCGTTTGAGAAAGTGTATTGAGAATTTACCAGAGCGAGAGGCTGTGGAGAAAGATGAGTCAGCCATAGATTCTACCCTCCAGCGGTTTTACAGTCTAGTAGAAAAGCAAATACCGTTTGTTTGTTTGCTGTTTGTTTTTTTGCGATTTTATAGTTAGATTTGTCTGTATCAATAGAATGCTCATGCATGGTTACAGGGAGAACAGATGCAACCCCCCAGCACCTGTTGGTGTGGTCTGTATTGTCCCAGAGCCCTGCTCATGAATGCCCATTACTGCCAGCAATCAGAGGCTGATTTAGTGCAGGTTCCTGCCAGCAGTGCAGTATCCCGGAAACCAGTCCCTTCTGGGCTTGGAGGGCTGAGGTGTGAACCATCAGGACCCCCAAAACCCACGGCTGCCCTCCCCAGCCCTTCTGCTCCTGCATGTTTTCTTGACCTTTTTTATTTGTTTCTGGTAATTCATGTTGGAGGCCAGGTAGTTCAGGGGGCAGAATGGTGTTCTTGGGACAAGTGGCGTTTCAGTGCTAGCTTTTCAGGGGTGATCGACTCCAAGTCACTGTACTGTTATGACGCAGGGCCTCAAGAAGATCCCCACAGACCAGCTGGTGGTATGTATCAAGAATGTTAAAAGCGTGTGTGGAATACTACTCAGCAAGGAAAAGGAAGGAGCTATTGATATGTGCAACAATGTGAATGAATTAAAGAAGGGAGAGGGAAAAAAATGTCCATACTGTCTGATGCATTTGCATAAATCGCTAACTACTCTGCAGTGACAGAAAACAGAACAGTGGTGCTGGAGAGGGGGAGAGTGGAGAGAGGAAGAGACGACAAAGGGGCACAGAGAAACTTACGAGGGTGATGGACATGTTCATTACCTTGATTATGGCAATGGTTTCATGGGTGTGGACCTATGTCAAAAATTACAGAACTTTAAATACGTGCAACTTACTGTATGTCAGTTATACCTCAATATGTCTTTTTTTTTTTTTTCCCGTTGCGGAGCACAGGCTCCAGATGCGCAGGCCCAGCGGCCATGGCTCACGGGCCCAGCCTCTCCGCGGCATGTGGGATCTTCCCGGACCGGGGAACGAACCCGTGTCCCCTGCATCGGCAGGCAGACTCTCAACCACTGTGCCACCAGGGAAGCCCAATATGTCTGGTTTAAAAATGTAAAGATGTGTGCACCTTTTGACCCAATAATTCCATTTCTAGTCACCCTCCTAAGGAAATAATTGAATGTTTAAGATCTTCAGCACACTGTTTAGAAAAGTGGAAATGTTCAATGAGAGGGCAGAGTTAAAAAAAAATTAATGTCTCAATAAATTCCAGATGATGATGGACTACTCTGTATGCTTTTAAGATAGCAAAATCTTATTTACTGTGATGAAGAAAATGTTTACCATGCAGTGCTTGGTGGAAAACCCGTTTACAAAACAGTCTGAACGTTATGAGATCGATATGTTACAAAATAAAGATACATGTAGAAGAAGAAACTGGAGGATTTGTAAAAAATGTTCACAAGCTAGGTTGTGGGTGGGGTTACAGGTGATTTTAGTTTTCTTCTTAGTGCTTTTATGTATTAGTCAAATTTTCTACTTTTAAAATGTATCACTTTTTAAAAAACTTAATTAATTAATTAATTTATTTTTGGCTGTGTCGGGTCTTCGTTGCTGCGCACGGGCTTTCTCTAGCTGCTGCGAGCGGGGGCTACTCTTCGTTGTGGTGTGCGGGCTTCTCATTGTGGTGGCTTCTCTTGTTGCAGAGCACGGGCTCTAGGCGCGTAGGCTTCAGTAGTTGTGGCACGCAGGCTCAGTAGTTGTGGTGCACAGGCTTAGTTGCCCCACAGCATGTGGGATCTTCCTGGACCAGGGATTGAACCTGTGTCCCCTGCATTGACAGGTGGATTCCTAACCACTGCACCACCAGGGAAGCCCAAGTGTATCACTTTTAAAGTGATAAAGCAAGAAATTGTTTTTTGGTGAAGGCACCACAGCCATTCTGTTGTCTAGGGAGGTTGCTGGGAAGGGCCCGATCCTCTTGTGTCTCTTCCCGCATCGCTAAGTAGGTACAGTCCCTTGAACTTGGCAACACACAGGCCCGGGCCTTCCAATCCCTCCTGGGACCCTGGAGCTCCTTCACTGATGTACAGTCAGCTTTCACAATGGCACACGTGCTCCCTGTGCTGTAAGTGGCAATAACTGAGCAGAGGATGGTTATGGCCAGCTCCCCAGGGGACCTGGGCACGGGGGAGGGAGGCCAACCTTGGACTTCCTAGCTCCTTCCCAGCTCTGTTTCGTCTGGTCAAGTGCAGCTCTTAGAAGCTCTCAGAAAGCAAGCCACCCTGGGCTTGGCCAGGTCACGTGTCTATTACCTTCCAGCAAAAAACGGTAGCCACGGTGGGGAAGCTGGGTGCGTTTTGAGTGTGTAGGTCAGCCTGCCTTTCCCCGACCTCCTTCTTCACTTTTCTTCCCCCAGCAGCGGAAGCTGAGGAGTTGCTGAAAGAAGGGCTCTCAGCTTCATTCTCGTTGAAAGCAGGATGGCTTCCTGTGGTCGGCTTGCTGCTCTCTGCATTGCAAGCTGGTCCTGGTGGTATTAGTCCCTGGTCTGGGCCAAGCTGAGATCAAGAGATTTCATGCAAGAGGTTTAATGCACCTTGAAAACACACCTGCTTGTTCGGCCAAGGATGGCAGGGTTGGGAGGCCTGAGGTGCTTTGTCTCAGGTGGCTGCCAGTGAGAGATTGTTCCTGAATGAATAAGGTGGAAAACCCGTTTACAAAACAGTCTGAACGTTATGAGATCGATATGTTACAAAATAAAGATACATGTAGAAGAAGAAACTGGAGGATTTGTAAAAAATGTTCACAAGCTAGGTTGTGGGTGGGGTTACAGGTGATTTTAGTTTTCTTCTTAGTGCTTTTATGTATTAGTCAAATTTTCTACTTTTAAAATGTATCACTTTTTAAAAAACTTAATTAATTAATTAATTTATTTTTGGCTGTGTCGGGTCTTCGTTGCTGCGCACGGGCTTTCTCTAGCTGCTGCGAGCGGGGGCTACTCTTCGTTGTGGTGTGCGGGCTTCTCATTGTGGTGGCTTCTCTTGTTGCAGAGCACGGGCTCTAGGCGCGTAGGCTTCAGTAGTTGTGGCACGCAGGCTCAGTAGTTGTGGTGCACAGGCTTAGTTGCCCCACAGCATGTGGGATCTTCCTGGACCAGGGATTGAACCTGTGTCCCCTGCATTGACAGGTGGATTCCTAACCACTGCACCACCAGGGAAGCCCAAGTGTATCACTTTTAAAGTGATAAAGCAAGAAATTGTTTTTTGGTGAAGGCACCACAGCCATTCTGTTGTCTAGGGAGGTTGCTGGGAAGGGCCCGATCCTCTTGTGTCTCTTCCCGCATCGCTAAGTAGGTACAGTCCCTTGAACTTGGCAACACACAGGCCCGGGCCTTCCAATCCCTCCTGGGACCCTGGAGCTCCTTCACTGATGTACAGTCAGCTTTCACAATGGCACACGTGCTCCCTGTGCTGTAAGTGGCAATAACTGAGCAGAGGATGGTTATGGCCAGCTCCCCAGGGGACCTGGGCACGGGGGAGGGAGGCCAACCTTGGACTTCCTAGCTCCTTCCCAGCTCTGTTTCGTCTGGTCAAGTGCAGCTCTTAGAAGCTCTCAGAAAGCAAGCCACCCTGGGCTTGGCCAGGTCACGTGTCTATTACCTTCCAGCAAAAAACGGTAGCCACGGTGGGGAAGCTGGGTGCGTTTTGAGTGTGTAGGTCAGCCTGCCTTTCCCCGACCTCCTTCTTCACTTTTCTTCCCCCAGCAGCGGAAGCTGAGGAGTTGCTGAAAGAAGGGCTCTCAGCTTCATTCTCGTTGAAAGCAGGATGGCTTCCTGTGGTCGGCTTGCTGCTCTCTGCATTGCAAGCTGGTCCTGGTGGTATTAGTCCCTGGTCTGGGCCAAGCTGAGATCAAGAGATTTCATGCAAGAGGTTTAATGCACCTTGAAAACACACCTGCTTGTTCGGCCAAGGATGGCAGGGTTGGGAGGCCTGAGGTGCTTTGTCTCAGGTGGCTGCCAGTGAGAGATTGTTCCTGAATGAATATTGGGATGAGCTAGGACCAGGAGGGTCTGTGACCTGAAGACTGGGTTTGTCCAACTGGGTAGAGAGGCTTGTGGGGGCAAAGCCAGGTGTATACCATTGGCAGCCCTGAATATTTGGAGAGAGGATCACGTGATGGATGGGATGCCTACCCTTGAGGAGGCTCAGTTTGCTCCTCTGTAAAATGGGGTGGGACTCATTCATTAATCCATTTATTCTCTAAATACTGGTTGAGCACATACTGTGTACCAGGCGCTGTGCCGGGGGCTGGAGATACAACAAATTAATTAGACATGGCCCTTAGTTCCTTTTGGTTCTTCCTAATTAGGTTGTTGGAAGGTCGGGGAGATTATATATATCTATGTGATATATAGTAGATGTGATACATAGTAGATGCTCAAGAAATGCTACTGTTATCACCAAGGCAAGGACTCCTGCAAGGGAACAATGCCTGGACCTGCGGCCACAAGGCAGAAGGCTGGATACTAGCTCTGGTGCATGGGCCAGTGAGGGTCAGCCAGAGAACCTTCAGGAGAGTCAAGGGTTGAGCTATAGGTACAGAAATGTGGGGGATCCAGGCAGTACTGGAGAAAGGTTTTGACTGGCTGCTGGATCTCCTGCATGCTTGTACACATGTGCTGGTCCATGTGAAAGGATGCTCATGTGGTATATCGTTCACTCATTTAAAAAGCATCTCTTCACTTCAACAGCATTTCTTCAGTGCTAGGTGCTGGGCTTCAAGCTGAGGAAGACATAGGGGATCATGACGCGATACTCTGGGATCTTGCAGGCTGGTGGGACGATAAGTGGATGCACACAGACAAGGCAAGGGGTGGCCTTGGGGTCAGGATGAGTGAGACAGGTCGGTGGAGTGGGAGTTCAGAATGGTTCAGTGGGGCGAGAGTGGTTTTGTTTGGAGAGGGCAGGAAGTTGGAAAACATCTTAGAGCAGATGGGTGGGTATGGAGCCTCAGCTAGGCCTTGTGGACTGTACCACAGCCGAGTTCATAGGAGTGGAGGGATGGCTGGGGGGCATTCATTCATTCATTCAACAGATCTTCACCGACCGCCTACTAATACCAGGCACTTTTCTAACCTCTGGGGATAGTGAACAAGACAGAAAACAGCCCCTGCCTTAGTGTAGTTTCCATTATAAAAGAGGAAGACAAAAAATAACTAAGAAGTTATATATAGCAGCAGTTCTCAAACTTTCTGGTCTCAAAACCCCCATCTATCCTTAAAAATTATTGAGGATCTCAAAGAACTTTTTTTCTATGTAGGTTATCGCTATTGAAATTTACAATACTAGAAATCAAAACTGAGCAACCAAAAATATTCACATATGAAAATTTAAAGGTGACAATATGCTCATGACATTTTAGGGTAAATAACATATATCTAGTGAAAAATTGCTATTTTTTAGAAAATGGAAATTTAGAGGAAGAGTGGCATGTTTGACATTTTGGCAGATTTTTTTTTTTTTTTAAGATTTTTTTGATGCCGACCATTCTTTTTCTTTAAGTCTTTATTGAATTTGTTACAATATTTCTTCTGTTTTATGCTTAGGTTTTTTGGCCCCAAGGCATGCGGGATCTTAGCTCCCCGACCAGGGATTGAACCCGTACCCCCTGCACTGGAAGGGGAAGTCTTAACCACTGGACCAACAGGGAAGTCCCAGATCTCTTTATTTTCTGATTGAAGTGGGAGACGGCTGGATTCTCATATCTGCTTCTGCATTCAGTCTGTGCTGATGTGTTGCTTTGGCTGAAGTAGACGGAGAAAAATCTGACCTCACGCAGAAAGGTAGTTAGAAAAAGGAGGAGTATTTGAATAGCCTTTTTTTTTTTTTTTTTTTTTTTTTTTGTGGTACGCAGGCCTCTCACTGTTGTGGCCTCTCCCATTGCGGAGCACAGGCTCCGCACGCGCAGGCTCAGCAGCCATGGCTCACGGGCCCAGCCGCTCCATGACATGTGGGATCTTCCCAGAACGGGGCACAAACCCGTGTCCCCTGCATCGGCAGGCGGACTCTCAACCACTGCGCCACCAGGGAAGCCCTTGAAGAGCCTTTTAATTGTGGATATTCTTCTCTGATACTACACCAGAACTCAATAAGTAGTAGTCTCTTAAATGTTGGTTGCAATGTCGAATCTGAAACCATATCAATACTCTATTTCATTAAAATCTGTTGGTCTACCTTGGACTTTGAGTGGGTCTTTTACCCATTCCTTACAAATTGATCATTTGCAAAGAATGGGTTCACCAACCTATGCAGATTCTTCCTAATGTTCATACCTTTCATGATCCAAAACCAAAATCACATTTATGCATGTCATCTTCAAACTCATCAGAAAAGTCTTTAAGTTTTGGGAAGTGACAGATTCAAGTCTTCCAAAAATTTTAATTTTTGCTTGAAAGCCAGTATTTTATCTTTGGCAGCAAATACCAATTGTTTTCCAGAAAATATCTGTCAAATGCCCAAGTCGGAATGATCATAATTTTTCTGTCAGTCATTCTTTGGAGTGAAATGTAGTCCATGAAAGAAGCAGCTGATTCAGCCTGTAACTCAAACAATCACATGAATACTTTTCCTTGAGACAAAAAAATCGTACCTTGATAGGTAACAGAAGGGCGTGGTGCATATTGCTCAGAATGTTAGAAAGACATGTGCTCAGGGGTCAAGATTTAATAGAATTAATAATCTACCCCGTTTCCTCAGGGACATTCTTAGGTGAAACTAGCACCTTTTCTATTGTGAGAGTGGCAGTGAAGGACACAGTGACCAAAGGTACAGTTTGGTGTGCCTAACCCAGTTCATGCCAAGGTGCCAGCAGTTTTACCCCCACTGCCTTTGTACCATCGGTGCAAATGTCAACACAGGGAAAAGGGCAAATAGCATCTTCGTATTATCATGAAAATAGTTTGAATGTGTCTTGGAGACCTTCAGAATTGTTCGAAGGAGTGAGTTATGGCAGGGAAGGGGTACCGGAGAGCAAAGGAGGAAGGTTCAATTCAAATGGGTGTCAAAGCAGGCTTCAGTGAAGAGGTGACACTTGTGCAAAGACTTAAAGGAGAGGAGGGACTGAGCCCTGTGGTATCTTGGGGAACAAGAGTCAAGGGAGAAAGAACAGCAAGTGCAAAGGCCCTGAGGCAGGGGCACATTTGGCATGTTTCAGGAACAGCAAGGAAGCCAGGGTGGCAGCAGAAGTGGTTGATGGAGGGGTGGTAGAAAATGAGGTCACGGAGGAGACAAGAGCCAGACCCTGTGGGGCCCTCCAGGCCATCATAAAGGACTTGGGCTTTAATTTTAAATTGACCAGAGAACCATTGAAGGGCTCTGAGTAGGAATGACATAATTTGTTTCTGTAGAAGAAGGGGCTAACGCTGAATGGCAGGGAGTGGTCAGATGCTATATTTGTAAGGTTTGTACATTTATCCTTGAATAATGCCTTGCACAGAGTAGGTGTCTAAAAGAAGTATGTTGGGTGAAAGAAAATCCTTCATTCCTGTGTCTAACAAGGAGCAGAGCTGTGTGTGTCAAGCAGCTTTTGCTGCAGTAAAAAACACCCCCAACAGCTCAATGGTTTAAAACAATAAACACTTCTTTCTTGTTTATGTCATATTACTTGGTTGCAGCTCTGATGGAATGAGGAGGGGAGGGTAAGTATTTGGGAATGATAATATGGTTGATAAGGTTCACCCTGAGGGGGAGGTGTGGCCCCAGTCAGCTAGCTGAATTAGTGCATTTGACTATCTCTTTTGCTTATGGGGCCCCCAAAGGCCATCTTACAAGAATGCTGCTGCCAGAGTTGAGTCACTGGCTTGTACGCGCAAAGAATAAATGCAGAGTCCTCCTTCTGTGATTCATTCCAAAAGAAGGGCCGAGAAACCATGGCCTTTTCACCCTAGGAGCACGGAGCTTATCTGAGGGTTACTCGCCTCTGAAAGTGTTATGTTGGGGCCACGAGTGGAGCCACGCTTGGGGCTCTGTCTGGGGAGTCCTGGTCACAACGGGTCCTCAACCACGGATATCAGAGTCATGTGATGGGGAAGGGGGCTGGTTAACATCACAGACTCCTGCACCACCCTTGGGATCGTTGGCGATTGGACCTGAGATTTCCAGCCTTTCTTACCCACTCTAAAGAGAAGGGGCATCTTAATAATAGTTAGAAAATAAGCTTTATCACAAGTGCTTGCTTCCTGCTGTTCTGCCTCGACCTCTGTTCTCTTCATCTGCGAACGCTAGAGAATGGACCTTGGGGTGGGTTCATCGTACCAGGCCGTGCACTGGCCTGAGTATCATTGAAGACTCGCGTGAAGCAACTTCAAACTCTAGGGAACTGTTTTACTTTAAAGTGACACCCATGACCTGGTCAGGTCCCCATCTCAATGGCCAGCCTCTCAACTTCTCTCTCTGGATTTGGCTGATTGCTTGTCTAATATTAAAAGGAAGCCTCTCCCAGAAAACTGAATATGGCCCTTCCCTGACCCGGACCTTTTAACCTTGAACCACAGCCTCTGAGTCTCAACACATCTTAACTTTTGAGAAACGCTTCCTTAAAAATCTCTCGACTACCGAAACACTACACCTGCCAGGTTCACTTTTGTGGGGTGATTTTGTGGGACCAGGGCCATTGCCTTTTAACCACATCAGGTGATTAACACTGGCCTGTAGTCTGTCGCCCGACCCCTCCCACGATGGACAGAAGTTGCTTCTTTTCAGGCCTCACCAAGCACAAGTCGCTCAGGGATACCTCTGTGGAGGCCCTGTTTGTGATTTGCAGTGATTTACAGCTGCACTAAAACCTCTCACAACAGACAAATTAATACCCGGACACCTTTTCAGCGCCTCCTCTGAGAAAGCCGTTTTGACGCGGGGCCAGGAGGCGGCAGGCAAGATGCTTCCCTCGAACTCCACTGGGTGGCAGCCTCTGGGATCACACCCAGCTTATCCTGAAGTCCTGCGTGCTCCAAAATTGGTCTCTGCTTTTGACTTGGTTTCTGTCTCTGTCTTTATTTCTCAGTTTTGTTTTACGTGAATTCATCGTTCCTAATAAAAGAACACAGAAGGAGCAGGCTTGGGTTCAGGGAGATGGAAGAGTTTTAAGTGTTCTTTGCACATCTTGGGTTTGAGCCAGGTTCACTTTTCCTCCTTGGAGGATCCCATCAGCAATTCCCAAACACTTTTCCTTTGGTGGATGTGTAATGTTCTATGACTAAAATTCCAGTTACCTCCTTGAGGTTCGTGATTAAAACTGATGAGACCCTCCTCCGTGTCTTCCAGTAACAGGACTCCAGAGTGCTGGCAGTGGGACTTGTAGATGGGATCAGCAAGGGAAATACTGAATAAAAGGAATAAAAGTCTGCATGGGGAAGGGCTAACTTTCAAAGGTCATGTAAGGTAAAGGCAGGACTTTTAATCAGTGGGATCTCAATTTCCATATCTTTATGTGGGACGATTTAAAAAAAAATTTAAGTGAATACTTCAAAAAAGGAACTAGGAAATGAACTGATTGCTGTTATGAGTTTTTCCCCCTGCCAAGAGGCAAGGGTTAAGAATAGGCCTATTGTCTGCAGTTTTCTTTCTTTTTTTTTTTCTTTTTTGGCCTTGCCATGCGGCATGTGGGATCTTAGTTCTCCGACCAGGGACCGAACCCGTGCTCCCTGCAGTGGAAGTGAGGGGTCTTAATCACTGGACCACCAGGGAAGTCCCTGTTGTCTGCAGTTTTAATAGCAACAGATAAACAGAAAGCTCAGGAAGACCTTCTTCAAAATGTGTTCCTGCCTGGAGTTCCAGTCGATCGGAAGCAGTGATTATCAAGCAATCACCTAGCAACTGTCAGGAACCTGGGTTTTAAATAAATGCCCAGATAATCCTGCAGCAGTAGGTCTTGTGTTTGGGAGCTGGAATGCCAAGAAGGTCAAGATTATTTGTTCATAAACTTGACTCTGGTCCACCCTGGACCTTGGCTTCCCGTCTTCCAGACCCTGGACTCAGAAATTCCGCTTCTATGATTCCATCCTAAGGAGAGTTTCCCAAAACTGGTGTGTGTCTGGGGCAAGCCTTTGCACACAGAGTCATCTGCTATCATAATTTAGAAATGGGCAATGCTAGAAAAAAATGTCTTTCAACAGGCGAATGAGTAAGCGGATATGATAGCTCTTCTTAACGGGATGCTCTGCAGACATTACAAGTGATGTTTGCTAAATCTGTATGATTACAAGAAAAGCTCATGATGGAATGAAAACCAAGACAAACAAATGGTAACTGAGGCTGCCTTTGGATGGGGGTCTTTGGAATGTTTTGCTTATTTTTTTTTACATTTTCTTCAATGATCAGTTATTGCTTTTATATTCTATTAAATAGACACATGACTCTATATCTGTGCATATCTTTATTTCAAAAAGAAAAGAACTGTACAGATTTGATGCTGAAATAGGACCTGGTGCCTAAGTACGGGAGGTTGAGGCCAAAGCTGTCCCTTTCATGAGGGAGTAGGTGGGCGAGCTAGTCAGTGGCATGTACCTGCAGGTCGCAGACAAGCACTGTCATCCTTGGCCGAGAAAGACGTATGTGTGTGTCAGTGTTCAGAACTGAGGCTCTCTCTTCCTGCACAGAGATGGACAGATGCCATTTCTGAACACAATAGACCTTGAATTTGGTGTGGGATCCTTGAGGTCTAACTTGGGACAAAGCTGCAAAGGATGGATGGACCCCCTTCGGAAAGCAGGGCTGCTCCATCCTACTCAGAAAGCTGCCAATTATCCCCTACAGGACATAGACGCCCTGGAAGACCCAGTACGTAGTCAGGTCATAGACCCGAACCTTCCCAACGACATTAGAATGATCCTTGACTCTTAGGGTAGGGATAGAGAAGAGTGTTGATGCCAATTCTGGTCGCTTGAAGCCTCGTGTTGGAAAAAAATTGTGAGCAAGTCTGGGGATTAAACAAAAGCCCCAACCCCCACATCCACATGCTGTCATTATCCAGGCTGGTGCCACGTGTGTGCTGTGCTCGAGGGGACTCTCTGAGCTGGTCCAGGGTGTCTCGGGAGGTTTGGTCTGCCTTGTTCCCTGCCCTGAGTGACCGGCTTGGAAGGGCTCCCTGAAAAGAGCAGCTTTTCTCTCCAGGCTCCCCTGGCCTCAGGCGCACCCCTGACTGAGCTTCCCTGCTTGTCACCTTCAGCACCCTTGTCCTACTTCCATGATCACGAAGGCTGAACTGTCCTTCTTGAGCCAAATCATTGCCCAGCTCCCCTCCCATGCCCGGGTTTGCTGGAGGGTCTTTCCACTGGCTTCATTATTCACTCATATCAGGGCAGAAGTAAATTAAAACAAAAATAATGCTGCTGAGTTTTCAAAATATGTGTCCCTTGAGCTTCAGACGAGTCTTTATTGACTCTTATTTAGCACCTTGTTCAAGACCTGTGTTGTCCAGGACAGTAGCGCCTAGGCACACATGGCTATTTAAATTTAATTGAAATTAATTACAGTTAGATAAAATGTAAAATTCAATTCCTTAGCTGAACTACCCATACTTCAAGGGCTCAATAGTGGTAAGTTGATAGAGCACAGAGAAATTTCCATTATTGTAGAAAGTTCAAAAGTTCTATAGAGTTCTATCACAATTTCTTTTATCTATCCATGTATGTATGTATCTATCTATGTATCTAACTTTTAGTTTCCCAACCCACAGAAGATTAGGAATAGCAAATTAAGGGCCAAGGAAATGATGACGACACATGACTTGATATAAAATGAGGAGATGAAATAATTAGAAAGCGAAACACTCATCCACTGAAAAAAATCTGGATTGCCTACTCCTTTTTGTTTCTTTCTAAGTTGTGTAACTGTAATTTTATATGTAAAGGGTGATAGAAAGAAAGAAGGAAAGAAAGAAAGAAAGAAAGAAGAAAAAGAAAGAAAAAAAGAAAGAAAAGAAGGAAGGAAGAAAGAAAGAAAAGAAAGAAAGACACTCCTGTCATTTTAAAAGCTCCTTTTTGCAGATGAGTTTATACTGACCTTTCTTTCTATTCCTTTTCATGCTGATATAATTTGCTTTTCAGTTCTGTCCCTTGATACTATATGATTCTGGATAAGTCATCTGAACTTTTTAAATGCCTCAGTCAGAAGGTGAAAAAGATACAGAACTAGTACAGACAAAACCGTGGGTGGCATAAATTGTATCAACAAAGTCCCTGAGAACCAGTACAAAGGTTTTGAGAGCTTACTGAAGCAACCAAGGACCAGGGGGGATTTGATGAATCATATGATTTCTCTTTTTTCCCCATTCTCTTTCCTGTCTCCCACTCAAAACCCATAATGAATTCTCTTCTTACCCTTCATACCTGGTGAAAAACACAGAAGCCAAGCAGTATAAGTTTAAATATTTCCTTAGAGAAATAATTCGATTCTGGTAGTAAAAAAAAAAAAAAAATTGTGTCAGAACAGGTGAGGAAGAAATTAAGTTCTTTGTAGAACACTCCAGGGCTTGGCATTCATAATTCTTCCAGGTGATGGAAGGAGTTCTGTGAAGGAAAGAGGAGACATATATCTAAACTTCTTTTTAAGAGTGTAGGTCAGAAACCCCTAATATATATATATTTATTTATTTTTGGCTGCGCTGGGCCTTCGTTGCTGCGTGCAGGCTTTCTCTAGTTGCGTCAAGTGGGGGATACTCTTCTTTGCGGTGCGCGGGCTTCTCATTGCACTGGCTTCTCTTGTTGCGGAGCAAGGGCTCTAGGCATGCGGGCTTCAGTAGTTGTGGCTCGCGGGCTCTAGAGCGCAGGCTCAGTAGTTGTGGCGCATGGGCTTAGTTGCTCTGCGGCCTGTGGGATCTTCCCAGACCAGGGGTCAAACCCATGTCCCCTGCGTTGGCAGGCAGATTCTTAACCACTGTGCCACCAGGGAAGCCCAGAAACCCCTAATTTAAAAATGATGTCAAAGACAGAGTCCAAGGTCATTGATGGATGGGAGACAGGACAAGGTAGTGGGGAAAAACACAGCACTTGGAAACAGGCAAATCTTGGTCAAGTTCCAGGTCTAGCACTTATTAGCTCTGATACCCTGTCTAAGTAACTTAGCCCCTCTGTGTCTTAGTTCACTGATTCGAAAAATACAAAGAGGGTTGGTGAGAGTACCTACCATGCAGGGGCATTACAAGGGTTTAGTGAAATAATTAAGGTAGTGCTTAGCTGTTGTAACAGTTAAGTGCCAGATTCCAGTGGTTTCACATAATTAAAGTTTATTTCTTGCCCATGTAATAGACTCAACAGGGAAGCAGGAGGACTTCCTCCACGTGGTGACTCAGGGATCCAGGCTTCCTTCCTGTGACTCTCCCACCTCCTAGATACTCCAAGTCCTGTGACTTCAGGTGGCAAAGGAGAAAGAGACAGTGGAGAAGCCCTACTGTCCCTTAAAATCCTTACAGGTGAGATGCATCCACTTTCATCAGGTTACATTGATGAGAACCGGTCCCATGGCCTAACCTGGGTACAAGGAGAGCTGAGAAATGTAGTCCCAGCTTAGCAGCCCCTCTGAGCAATAACTCCGCACTCTCTAAGGGGTGCCAAATGCTTCTGGCCAACAGCTAGCCATTTTGCCACAAGGCTCAATAAATGGTAGCCATGCTTAGGTTATTTGGTATGAAACACACAGCCCGGTGAGCAGTGAGTGATTTTCTTGGAGAACTCTGTGTGCTGTAAAATGCTAAAGGATAAGGGAGAAAATGCAAAACCCAGATGATAAAACTAGATGAGTGAACTAGTTTATAAGGTTCTATGGTATCTTGGACCATGTTTTATTTGACCCTATTGGAAACCAAAGGCGGTAATGTTTTCATAATCCATCAAACAAATATTTATTAGAGTGGTTATAGGCAAGACACTGGGCTAGGCTTTGGGTGTGGACCGAGAAAGGGGTACAAAGATGAGTAAAGCTTGGACTTGCCTTCAAAGAGTTGATACTAGGGGAGGGATGCCATATTCAAAGAACCACAAAGACAGGCAGTGTGGGCAGTGCCCCAAGAAGGGCAAAGTGCTATGGGATTTGAGAAAGTGCAAAGGGAGAGTTGGTCTCTGTCCAGCCTGATTCAGAGAACATTCCAGACACACAGAGTGTGAGTCTGTCCTTATCCATTTCCCCCTTGAGACCATCTCTACTGACTCCACGAAGCCCCCAACTTTGTTCTCAGATGTCCCATCTGATCCATCCCTGCTCTCATAGCTCAGAGTCCTTTTCTGCTCTGGGTCCTTGGCTCATCCCTCCTCCTGGTCAGGACCTGCGTTTCCAGACTCCGCAACCTGCACTGGGTCTCTCCTCATGGCAGCTCTCAAGAGCTCCATTCTAGGGGGTGGTACCTCCTAGGTATGGCCCAGTGTCCCAGATGCCACACAACCTCCTTGACTCTTTTCTGTCTTGGGGTTGCGGGGATGGGCCACTTTGTGGATAAAATTGCATTTGAATTAGGTCTGGAAGGATGCACCGAATTTTGTTAACCAGAGCTGAGGCTTTTGTGTGTATCATGCTTGACTCAACAAAAAGGTCCTTTGTTATTACTTTCTCAATGTAACTACCATCTTTTCAGTGTCATCTATGTTTTTGGAAAGGCTGTTATAGATCAGGCTTTGTACTGATGGCCAAGGACACTGAGATGAATAAGATACAGCAACTCCCGTAATGTAGGCAGGGCAGTTGGTATCGCACCCATTTTATGGATAAGGGAGATTGAGGCTGGGAGAGGTCATGTGACTTTCCCACGGTTAAGTAGGATAGACGGGATTCCTCTCCAGTTCTCCTTAGTCCTAGCCCAGTGCCCTTTTACTACATCGAAAAATACCATGGAGGGTCAAATGAAGGAACTGAATTTTATCAAATTCAATTGCATTCAGTAAGACATAATTTCTTGTGAGAAGATTTGCAGTGTAACAGGGCATCCTTGAAAGTTAGATTGTAAAACCTTCAGCAATCAAATAACTAAACCTCTCAATCACTATCTCAATCACAATGAATTAATGGGTGCACGATGCCCTGCTAATTCCTCTAATCGGAGGGTGTAGGCAGGTCCATACCCTGTCCATTCCAAAGCAGGTACTGACTCTGACACTCTAGGCTGTGGTGTTGGGGACATAAGGTCCTCAGCTTTTACTCTTTTGGATCCTTATCTGCCCCAGGAGCCAAGATCTGAAACACCTGGTGAAAGTGTGCCTGGCTCAGGTGAGCTGAAACTGACATATTATTTCAGTTCTACTATTACTCCTTCCTCTCCAGATTGTCGGGGACGGGAGGCAGGAGGGAGGGGCCCTCCTTGTGAGACCACAGTAGAAGGTTTCACTCAAGAGTGAAGAGGGATTTTGGGCTTCCCTGGTGGCGCAGTGGTTGAGAGTCCGCCTGCCGATGCAGGGGACGTGGGTTCGTGCCCCGGTCCGGGAGGATCCCACATGCCGCGGAGCGGCTGGGCCCCTGAACCATGGCTGCTGAGCCTGCGCGTCCGGAGCCTGTGCTCCACGACGGGAGAGGCCACAACAGTGAGAGGCCCGCGTACCGCAAAAAAAAAAAAAATAAATAAATAAAAAAGAGTAAAGAGGGATTTAAAGAGAGGGAGGGATTTGAGAGCAGGGTGGTTTGATAGAGCAGAAGAAACGGGTCGTCCTAAGTACAGGGAACTTTGAAAAGGACAGAACTGTGAAACCAGTGGAAGGAATGGAGGCAGGAAGTGGGGAACATGTTTGGGGTATTTATTGTGTGATAATTACAAGGCCTTAAACACGAGCAAAATATTTGGAACTACTAATAGTAATGCTGAGCAGTCATGGGTCAGGGGAAGAATTCAGAGATGTGGTGTCTGAGATGAAAAATGATCAAGTTCTCTGCTGTCCCGGGGCTCAGACCCTGTCCTATGTGTGGAAACACAACCCTCCCCTGGTTAAAAAAAATGTGCTTTCCTATGTGGGACCAAGCTGCAGCCCTTTCACCCCTGGAGGTTGGGACCAGGAGGTATGAAAGAAGTGCAGTCAGTTCTGGCCACGAGCACTTTTTGAAAAGACTGCTTTTCTTAAATGCCCCATATTTTGAAAGGTAACAAAAATCTATATCTGAGATTAGAAAAATAAATGAGAAGGAAAACACGTTCAACAGAATGTAGCTCACATGGCTGTTGGGAGGCGGCGTCTTAACTTTGAGTCCCCCAAGGGTGGGGCCTCCTCCATCTGAGTAAGTGATGGCTTCGGTTAAAACAATGGACAAATGCACGGCTGATGGGGAAGGAAACTCATCTTCTGGATTCACTGAAGAAATGGGAAGTTGAAACAGGGCGCCTGTCTCAGATCAGACTTTGGGGGCCGTGGTGCACCCCAAATCTCTGGAGGCTGAGTTTCCCAGTCTCTTCCTCTAGAGGGTGCAGGGGCAGTGTTAGGCTCGGCAGAGACAGGTGGCCAGGAAGCTGCTGGGGTGGCATGTGCATCCCTCAGGATGAGCATTGGGAGGAAAGGAGATGCTTCACCGGTGGAGTCACCGTTTGCTGAGCTCCTGGTCTGTGGCAGGCAGGAGGGCACAGCCGTGAACCAAGCAGGCACCGCCCTCCCCACATGGTGCGTCCCTTCCAAGGGAGGGAGAGACATAATACATAAACAGATACATAATAACTAATATAACATCTAACATAACAGTATGTTAGATGGTGGTACCTGATGGAGGAAATGTAGCAACGAAGGGGCCAAGGGAGTGCAGTATTGTGGTCAGGGGAGGCTGGGAGAGAAGGAGACATTTAAAGCAGATGCCAGAGCCGTGGCTCTCTGCGGGGGTGGTGGTGGTGGTGGTGGTGGAAGAGCAGGTGCACAGGCCCTGGGGGTTTCCCTGCCAGGAGTGTTCTAGAAGCTGCAAGGAGGCCGGTGTGGCTGGAGCTGAGTGACGGGGTGGAGAGTCACAGGGATGAGGTCAGAGAGGAACCCAGCCTCTGAGCCTCACAGGCCAGGCCTCGAATGGGGGCTTTTCCTGTGAGACGGAGCCTCTGGAAGGTGAACGGAGCCAGGCCAGGATGTGATGTAAGTGAAACGGGATCATGCCTTGTGGACTTCCGGCTGAATGAAAATCTCGTAACACACTGCTGAGAATGTAGCACTTAATGAATGCTGGCTGCTGTTGCTATTATGCTTATTAAAACGTGGTAGCGAGAGAGGATCACCAGGTGGTAAATGGTCTCCTGTGACATGGCTGCTACACGCTGGTTCCCCTGACTCCTCACACACTGGTTCCGATAAAACTCAAGGAAATCAGATAGTAAGTATGACTGGGGGTTCCTGGGCCTGAAGCTAGACGGGCAAGTGCCCGATTTTGTGATGAACTGCCTCCTGGGTGGAAAAAGCATGTTTTGAGCATCGCCTATATGTCAGGTGCTAAAGCAGAGGCTGGGGATAGAGTGATGAACAAGACTGATGGCTTCCTGCCTCACGGGGGTCACTTAAGCCAAATGTCCCTCTGGGCGGGGTGTGAGATGACATTCAACACACCATCATGCAGGTAATTGTCTCATCACTCTAACAGTGATAAATTAGAGATCAGGGCGAGGTGCCTGGGGATGCACTGCAGGGGGCCTAAGCTGACCATCATCAAGAGTGGCTTCTCTGAGGACATTTACGCTGAGACAGGAAAAGGGGGAGGAAGGTGGCCTGGTGGAGAGCAAGGTGGGATGGGGCTCTCAGGGAGGGGGATGCACGTGCAAAGGCCCTGCGGCAGGAAGGAGGAAGTGAATGCCCGGTGCCTGGAGAGCAGAGAGCATGGGCAGAAGGGGGGGATGAGGCCAAAGAGGTGGGTGGGGCCGCTCAGGTGGGACCTCTGACATGTGGGGATTGGGGTCTATATTCTGAGTGCAATGGGTGGTGCTAAAGGGCTTTCAACAGGGCAGTGACCTCCTGTGATTGACATTCAATCACTTTGATTGAAGGTGGAAGGTGGCCTAGAGGGGGACCAGAGTGGTCTCCTGGCTGGTTAGGAGGCCCCTGCAGCATCCAACTGGCCAAGTTGCTACACAGTGAGAATTGAGGTGCAACAAGAGGGTCTCCCCAAATATCAGCCCTACCCACTGGCCTAAAAGCCCTCCTGGTTAATCCCTGGTTTGGCTCCTAGCCCTGTTAAGGTGTTCGTTTCCAACCACCACCATTTGAACTAATGCTGTTTGTCCTTGATATAAAGATAATGGGCATTGGACTCAGCCTGACTGGGAATCCCAATTCTGCCCCTTCCTATCTTCGTGGTTTGGATAAATCTCTCTGACCCCAATTTCTCATCTCCTAAAAATGGGCAAAATTACACGTGGGAGGATTAAATGAAATAAAGATTAAGGGTCTGTCCCAACGCCTGTAGAGGTAGGCAATTCACCAAATACTAGTTTCAGACTATTCAAATGAATCATCTTCTAAGGAGAACTAGTCTCTTAGTTAATACAATAGTTTCTATTTCACAAAAGCCCCTGAGAGAGAGAGAGTGAAAAACGTGATGGTGTGAGATATTGGAGACCATGAGCTTTACCCTGGGCCTGGACAGCCCATTGGTGCTCTGAAAATTGAAAATATGGACAATGTCAATGAGATCTGAGTGAAAGGTGTTGAACAAATTCAAGATATAAAATAGCTTCTCTTTCTGTATAAACTCATTTCTAGGATTAATGAACACATTTAAAAAGGAACAAATACCAGAAAAATCATGAATAGAAAAATGGTCCCTAAGTATAGTAAGATTGGGGCCTGTATTTCAACTTGTAGAGACTGTATATTTGAGTGTTTGCACATATGTATTTATCATTCATTCAGTGAATTATCGATTATGTCTTCTGTTGCTGACATGACGCTAGGTGCCATCTAACAGCGACAAGACGTGGCCCCCCATGTCTATTTCTTCCACAAGAGACTATAGTCTGACTTGATTCCTCAGTTAGAAACCAAAGGGCAGAAATCTGGTTTTTTAATTGTTCCTTTAAAGTGTCAAGATTTAATTATGCATATCATCAGCTCTTAAATTACATTATCCTGAAAGTTTCTACTCAAACTCCTACCATTTAAACATTCAAATTTCAAATCCATTCAAACTTTTAATACTTTTAATGGTGGGCCCAAAGTAACTGATCTCATGAAGTTACAGAGGATAAAAATGTGGCTCAGAGCTGATTAAAAAGCAGACCAAAAAGACACACGTGGATACATCAAAACTTGTACCCCCAGGTCCACTGAGACTCATAATCCATATAAATGACTGGTTTCTAACCTTGAACATAAGACATGAGGTGGGGGTTATGTGTGTCCCACCATCCCCACCATCACATATTTGTGCCAAATATTCTATCCTGATGTCTCATCACCCCTGAAAAACATGCAATGGTCAGGATCATGATACTACAGTAAATTTGCCAGGCAAATTGTGAAGTATGAGTCATGGTTCTATTTGTTCTGCAATTTTGAAAGTTGCAAAATTTTTCATCAATATAGAAACTGAAAAACTCTGAGTGTCACCACACGGGGAGCCCTGACACTCTCACGTCAGACTGTTCTTCTCACCCGCCCCCTACAACGCTAGTCACGCTATGCTTCTGCCAGGAGTTACCCCCGTTTTTTTGTGCTCAGCTACCAGAAGCCTGCCTGCCCTAAGGCCCTTCCAAATGGGCCTCACAGGCACCTTGCTCTTAGCCTGATCTCCCGCTCGCCCACCAGGCAGGGAGCCTGTGGTCTTGGAGGCGCCATTTCTCGCATCACCCTCTCCTCCTACGATTCAGACTCTGGAGTCCAGCCCTCCCTGGACCCAGCTCTGCCCTTGCCAGCATCCCTGCCCTGAGGCTGGGATGTCCCCATCACTACTTCCCTGGACTTAGAACCAGGTTTTTGAAAACGGTTTCATACTAATGCACTAACATGTCACTCCTTCCAAGAAGGAGGTGTTATCGTAAAGTGACCCTTGGTAGATAACACCTCAATCCAATGGCTTTAAAGTTGTGTTTCATGGAATTCTTCCGTGGATGTGCCTGAGGGTGACCCCATCCCCATGGAGCCTGGAAACCCTGCCCTCCACCTGGGCTCCGACCAGGGCCATGCTGCCTTCTGCTTTGGGACCACCCAGTGGGGTCAGTATTGGGTGGGCTCTGGAGCCAGACCACCCTGATTCGAACCCCAGCTTCACCACCTACCAGCTGTGTGATGTTGGGCAGCTCATTTAACCTCTCTGTGCCTCAGTTTTGTCATCTGAGAAATCTTGACAGTAACAGTACACTGTATCCGTCTTACAGTGTTGTTGTTGGCCTAAAGAAGTGAAAACATCTGGCACATAGTAAATACTGTTTAAGAATCTGCTAGTATGATTTTATAGGGGGCACTCTGCAAGACTTCACATGAAGGAAGGTTTCTACTGCTTTATATATATATAAAAGAAAAACAAACAAACCCCCCAATTCCCACTACCTTCACTCAAAATATGAATAACTTATTGGAATTCTGCCACTGAGGGTAGGTTTCTTGGTGCCTCTCAAATCCTACCTACGTGCGGGGCTCAGCTGGCTTTGGATCTGCACGTAGCCTGGCTCAACCAGCTTATATCCAGCGTTCACACTCAGAGTTGCTGACTTAGGGAGGGGGTTAAGTGCAGTGCCTGGGGCATTTTATTCATTCTATCACTCTGTGAGGTTTTTAAAAAATTATATTCAGGGCTTCCCTGGTGCCGCAGTGGTTGAGAGTCCGCCTGCCGATGCAGGGGACACGGGTTCGTGCCCTGGTCCGGGAAGAT
>NW_020175393.1:11754716-11809626 GCF_003031525.2 Neophocaena asiaeorientalis asiaeorientalis
AAAAAAAAAAAAAAAAAAAAAAAAAAAAAAAAAAAAAAAAAAATTATATTCAATGAATGATATCACGCTCTATTCCTGACGCATGCTGACTAATAGCCAATTGGCTTGCAATGTGACAAGAGGCCACGTGAAGAAATGTTTCCTGATTTTCAAGGAGAGAGGGCAGATATGATTATCAAAGAACGCTGAGGCATGTGCTTCGTTAGAGAGCTTGGAAACCTCACACGTGGCCTTCATTTCAGTGTTTGAGGGGTAGCGTCATAAACTTCCTAGGAAACCTGAAGGTCTTTTCCGGTTCCAGAATAAGCATCTACATTGCGTTTTTTCAGATTCAGTGCTAATTGTGCTTTGACTGTGCATTTGGAATATAAGTGTAACTATCAGAGACACCGTGAGTGTGGGAGAGGAATGTGGGCTTTGGAATTAGCGTCCCCCCACCTCTGTACAGGCTGCGCTGCCCATCACAGGCTCCCACCTCAGAGCCTTTGCACTTGATCCTTCTTGCCTTTGCTGGCCTCAGGTGCTCTTACCTGAGCCTGTCTCCTGCTCCATGTCCCCAGGAGGCCTCCCATGCATGCTGGCTCTCCCATCTCAGGACCTTGGCCTCCTGGCTCAAGGCAGAGTTGCTTACAACTAACAGTCTCTCCCTCCTGTGGGCTCCACAGTGCCCTGTGCTTACCCTGCACGGTGCCTGTCACCCTGCACAGCACCCGTCACCCTGCGCGGTCGGCCTCCTCTGCACCCTTGTGAGGTCTTTGAAGGCTGAGCCTGTGCCTAATTCATTCTTGATTCTCCAGGGTCTGGCACAGGGCATGGCACATAGTAGGTGCTTAATAAAATTTTGTGAGATGAATGAATAAACCAGCGTGCTTTTCAGTTGTGAGTGCCAACATGCTATTGACCGCTCGGGACACGTGTCAGCGAATTTCTCGTTAGAAAAGCTTGAGGTCTTCAAACTCGGAAACCACGCTCTTTCTTCCTTCCCTTTTCACTATTTGTGCAAACTCAAGGTTCTAATCCCACGATAATGTGACTCTCTTTTGCAGGAGTTAGAGCTGGGTGGGGTTAGAACCCTCAGGAATTGTGCTGCCCCTGAACTGCTCCAAGAACATCTACTTGACCTTGACTGAGAAACAAGAATGCGAACGAGGCACATACCGTTTAACACCATCAGGGCAGTGTCTGCCCACCTCAGGGCTGTCGGCACACACCCCACACAGATCCCATACTCCACTACGATCTTCTAAGTGGGGTCCAAAATATTCCATAGCATGAATGTAAGGTCATTTTATTATAGTCAGGGCTCGAACAAGGACGGACCCAATCTCTCGGTGTCTGGTTTTGATTTAGAGGGCAAGGGCGTGGTGTTTTCACAGGGTTTTACTGGATCTGAGAAATATTTGTTTTTTGGTGAATATGCTGCCATTTAAAATGACCACGTGGCTTCATCGGTAGAACTCCAAACTCGTAAGGGCTGTTAAGTAGAACGGGAAGCAAATTTTAGGGAGCACGTATCAAACGCCCCCGTGACGTTTCTTTGGGTGTCAGTCTTAAATTCCACAAGTGTTAGTATGCTAATTCTAAAGAAATTCCCGTAGCCTGTGGGAACAGAGAATTTTCTCATACATCTCTATTTCTACTTAGAAGGGTGTTGTGGTATTATTTTATTTGCAAAGTAAAATAGTAGCTAACATCTGAGCGCTTACTACATGCCAGGCACTGTGCTGAGTGCCTTTACACAGATTATTTCATTGACTGTTGGCAATAATCAATCTATAAAAGGTGAGAAAATGAAGATTCAGAGAGTCCAGGTGACTTATCTAAAGTTATCCAAGCAGAAGCTCATGGGGCTGGGATTTGAACCAACATCTGGCCCCAAAGCTTGAAAATTTCTTCCCTTTACGCACACAGGCTCTCCTAATGAACATGGGGCAATTATCTCTATACTGTGGCCGCAGTCCCCAAGCAGCTTGGAGCTTTGGAAAATATTTTGAGAATTCTCACTCAGATGGACCAGCAAATACTCCTTATTTTGCTTGAGAATTTTCCCCATTTCTTGCTCCTTTGTCTATTCAGCTTGGAGACCAACCTCAGGGAATGAAATCTCCCTCCACCTACAGCACCTGTTCTCATCCATCGCTTTAAGACAGCAGCCGAGCTGCCATACGCAGCTTCACTCACCAGGACAGGTCCCTCTGGTTTCATCAGAAGGGGTGCCTGCCAGACTGTCGCCGTCCTCTGCTGCCCTCCCCCCTCACCTCCCAGTGCTGAAAAGCCTGGGGCCTGGTGATGCTAGTGAGGCTGGACCCAGGTACGCCCTTGAGCCTTAAGCCTTAAATGGGCCATTTACAAGCAAAAGAGCCCTTCTGTGGAAGTCTCAGCGTGAAGTTGCAAAGGATGTGCACCCTTCTGTCCCCCACAACTCCCACGGTAGGCACGTACAGCCCGGGGCCTTCCTGACATATTTTACTCTCATCTTTACCTCTGAAGAACTGAAGGGAGAAATCATAGGAGTTGGAAATTCTGGAACCATTTGCTGTCAGTTGTGGTTCTGAGGCTGGGTGAGTCTTGTTCTCAGAAGATGGTGAGAGGCTGTGGACCGCGGCTGCCAATCAACCTTCATCTGGGGAGGAGGATTTAGTTCCATCGTCAACTTGGGAAGGAAAATGAGGCTGTTAGGAAAAAGTGAATGGCGGGGATGCACTTTTATTTCCTTAAAAGCATTCTGTATCCAAAGAGGCACGCGGCCAGGGTCTCAGGCAACCTCGGTGGACTTTGGAAGTTTTCACTGGGGAAGGAGAGGGAGGGCAGAGCAGGGGAAAAACCCACCTGGGACAGGAGTGAATTTTGAGCTGGTAAAAAGTTGTTGATCTTTGTCAGGTTCCAACTTTTGACAGCTGCTAAATAAGGCACCGGAGAAAATAGCTTCAGTTTTACAATTTGGAAGGGGAAAGGGAAAATTCATCAGGGCTAAAGGCACACAAAGGGCACGAGGGGCTTTCCTGGACCTGTACTGAGGCTTCTAGTGGTGACTCATTAAGTCTGGGTATATGGAGAGATTTGGGGTCCTGCAAGGACAAAAAAGACACATTTCCTGCCCTCTGAGCTTGGGCACTCACTATGACAAGCTTAAGGCAAAGCCTGTCAGGACATCGCCTCTATGCAGCAGCCCCATCTACTGGATTCTTGCATGGAAAACAGTAGCCCAAAGGCCCTCTGCTGCCTTAGTCTCTTCAGAGGTTTTTCTCTACATTAAAACATATTCTGATGTTGGCCAAGGCAATCTCCCCTGCCCTCTCCACCATGCCCTTGATCAAGATGAACATTTCTCTAAATGCACACACACCCAAGAAAGATAAGACACAGACCCACGAGAGAAGAATGAATTGAGGATGGGGTAGCATCGAATTTTCAGACTTCAGAAGACAGAATGGTTTCCCTAGTGGGGGATTGAGGGCCAGAGAAGAGGAGTTATTTGCTGAAGACACACAGCTAGTAAAAGGCAGCCCTGGGGGGCTTCCCTGGTGGCGCAGTGGTTGAGAGTCCGCCTGCCGATGCAGGGGACACGGGTTCATGTCCCGGTCCGGGAAGATCCCACATGCCGCGGAGCGGCTGGACCCGTGAGCCATGGCCGCTGAGCCTGCGCGTCCGGAGCCTGTGCTCCGCAACGGGAGAGGCCACAACAGTGAGAGGCCCGCGTACCGCAAAAAAAATAGAAAGTTTTAAAAGGCAGCCCTGGGGATGAAACCCCCTTTCTGATGCCCATGTTAGTGCTTCTTCGTGACAAAGTGACTTGTAAATATTCAGGGTGGCTGAATCTCGAGAGAGGCTCTGGTCGTAGAAACCACAGCACCAGTCTAGGAGGGAGGTGGTCCTTTAGGCTGTTTCTCTCTCAAAGTCTCCAGGTCCTTGGGGACCCACAGACTCGGAGTCCATGCAGAGCCTGGGTGACTTATGAAGTACCTCCAAGCCCTGCTTACTCACAGGGTCTGGACTCTCTCCTGTCAAAGTCACTTCTTCTAGACCAGTGTTCCCCAGTAGAAATTCCTGCAATGACAGAAATGGTCTATATCTGCACGGTCCAGTATGGTAGCCACCAGCCTCAAGTGACTACCTAGCACTCGAAATGTGGCTAGTATAAGTGCGAAACTGAATTGTAAAGTTTAATTTTAATTAATTAAATATCCACATGTATTTACCTAATGGACAACGTAGTTTTAGAAGGGCCTGTTGACATGTATCCATCATTTGGCTAACAAGGTATAGTTTCCTTGTTTGGTGTAACCTGGTAATTATCAGGTATGTGTGGAGAGGACGGGGCCCGGGATGGGACAAAGCAGCTTGATCAAACAGCACTGGAAGCAAAACTCTGGGATTGTGATATGGAATCTTGTTTCTACTCCAGAGAAGCTGCTCGGGTTTGGGAGAGACCTAACTCCTGCAACTCTATTTCCTCACCTGTAAAATGGGACAGGTTGGTGGGTTTTGCCCCTTTTGCCACTAAGGAGCCTTTTCATCATTTTTCCCCCTTAGACTCCTTGTTTAGAAAATAAAAGTTCGTCAGTGCTACAAACAGCATTCATTAAGTAGTAGTTGCTGCGTTTAAAAATTATATACTACTTATTAGAAATTTTATCAGCACCAGCTAACCAGAATGATCATATTGAATTGGTGCAATTCCATCCAAGAAAGACAGAGACATAATTAGCCCACCCAGTCTCACATGGGGCACATCTATGTTTTATGAACAGCTTTTTAAAATAGAGTGTCTCTAGTACCCCCATTACTGCCTGCCAGGATGTTTAAGGGGCTCAGTGACCCAGGTTAGAATCCAGATAGGATGCTCTCTGAATCCCATCCGGGTCCCAGAGTTCTGAGTCTAAGGAGGCTTTGACAGGAGGATCTGGAGGTCGGGTGGGTGATCTGGTGCAGCACGTCTTGTGGAGCCCCAGGCCTTGTTGTAGGGGGGAGGGTGGTGAAACACAGATGGGAACACCGTGCAGGAGGATTTCTTCCAATTCCCCCTTCTGTTTAGGGTACTGCTTGGGGGCCGCGGGAGATGCTAGAGCCTTTGGTCCAGAGCTGCCACCAGTGACCACCTCAGGCCATCTTCCCTCCCCTCCAGCCACCACCTCTACCAGCAGGGGACAGAGCGTGAGGCGAAGGGCCATTTGCTTCCCAGCATGCGACCCTCCAAGGCTTGTGGAAGTGCCACAGAGAGGGTGGGGGGAGGAGACCCAGAGCAATGAGGCAGAACTTGAGACAAATTTCCACAGGCAGCTGTAGGGAAGCTCCTCCTCCCCTCTGTGGGTCTCTGAGAGCAGAATGGTTTCTTTGAAGGACAAACTCGCAGGATGAGCTAACATCTGTGCAGCACCTCTGTGCGCTGGCCTCCGTTCCCTCATTGGATCCTTACATCTGGCTGTTCTCTGTGAGGGAGGAGATATCAGTCCACCTTGTATGGAAGGAGGTGAAGGGCCCGGGAGGCCAAGGGGCCAGCTCAGGTTATGAAGTTATTTAGCTGGTAGATGACAGCTCTGGGATTCACATCCAGGACTGCCAATGACCTGAACCTGGGTGATAGGACAGAGCCCTCAAAGGAAGAACACAACCCGTGATGATCTGAGCATCCTTAGTCCTGTTACCGAGTACCATATTGGCAAGGAACTCCCACTGGCTCTCTTTGGTACCCACGTCATCTGTCCTTCACTGGTGGCTGCCAATTTATATGTGTAAGTTTCCATTCTTGAAAAAAAGCTTTCTCAGGCTGTCTAATTTAATCCTCCCAAGAATGCCAGCAGGGAGACGAAGCCAACCTCTTTGTTCCCATTTTATGGATGCAATAAACTGAGGCCCAGGGAACAACATGACTTGGGCATTGGTTTCAGGGTTGGAGTGGCTAAATGAAAGGGAAATTTTCTGGCTGGTACATTGGCCCTTTTGACCAAAGGGGCCAAAGTGTCCATCCTACAATGTCGGTACTCTTCTGACATACTTTTGGTGTTGATGTTGGTGGTAAAGAGGTTTTTGTTCACTCTAGTTTCGATAAGGAATCAGAGCTCCGATCTCAGCAATTTCTGTAGTGCTGACAGAGATTCCAAAATCTTTAGATGCTTGCGAGAACCAGATTTTCCCAGTGTTTGTGTGTGTCAGTGTGGGGCGTCTGCATTAATCCTGTCTTTGAGGGACCTGGGAGAGGCCCCCTTCTCTCAAGGCCAGGTGCAAGCTTCGATACACTGCATTAATCAAAGCAGCTAGTAAGCATGAAGGTGCTTTAGAAACATCACAGCACCCTGGGTCCAGGTGGGGACTGCAGTAACAGTAACCCATCTTGTCTGTTCAGGCTGGGGCTTGACAGAGCGTGGTGCATGGGACAGCTTGTATGGATGCTCTTATTTATTTTTAGATAAATATTAACTGAGCACCTACTATTTGCCAAACCTTGTCTCAGACACTTGCATGGTCATCATCCCTTTGAATAAGGCTCACGTTTAATTTGGGTTTTGTTTGGGAGCATACTTGAGCATTTGGAATAAGATTAAAATAATCATAGCCCTCTCTTTTTCCCTTCTTAACTTTTCAGATTTTATTTCCCAGGAGATGGTGTTCAGTTGTTTGATGATGAAGGACTTTTTTTTTTCACGTTAAATGCTTGCCAAGGAGGTGTGTTCTATGGAGGGTGTACATCAGACTGGAATGAGATTCTGCGGTGAGGGCAGCTTAACCAGGGGGAGGGGACAGCAACATTAATAAACTGAGATCATAGAGGAACGGGGGTGGGGAGCTCAGGGCCTTTGTTGGAAAGATATTAATGGGGATCATGCTTACATTCTTAGCTGAAGAAACTATTTGATCTCCTGAGCATAGCTCTGATGTCTCTTATGATATGTATTAAATGTAAAACCCCCTTCCACTCAGAAAGTCATTTGTCAAATCAAGTGGTTGGAAGTTTCTATAAAGTCCTGGAGACTCAGAAAGAAAGATGGACATGGCTGGTCCATCAGCAGCTGTAGTGAGACTGCGATGTTATAAATGGGCTGGGGAAGGTTCTGGAGGCTGGGGATCTTCACAGCCAGTTCAGAGTCTCTGAAGATTGTCTTTTCGGGTCTGAACTTCATGGTTTTGGTAGGCAAACATGGGGGATGGGAGAGACAATTACCCTGACATTAATAAAGGGCCTATTATGTGCCAGGAGCAGAGCGGGGAATTTTAAAAATCCATCTTCTCATCTAATGTGGACAGTGATCTCATCAACCACAGGTCATGACTCCTCTTAAAGGGCCTGGTAGGGACAGGGGAGGAGGAGAAATAGGGCAGTAGGGGTAGAGAGGGCCTCACGCTGCCCTTAGGGCCACTCTAACTCATGGACAAACAGAGAAAATGAGCCATCATTCACTGTCATTTTGGGGTGCCTCTAAAGGATATTCTGGACAAAACTATCTCCCCCACTGGACTAAAATTCCAAACAACTGGGCCACTAGTGAATCAGATTTGAAGCATGAACCACGCACGCCACGAACGCATGAACCTGGCATCGTCACGTAATTATTTCTCAGGTTAGTGGAAATCGTGGGTGTTGGTTTAAATGAAAGGGATGGAGACCCAAAGTTTTTTCTTAGATAGATCTCACCTCTCTCTCTGGGCATCCAGGTGCAGCAAAGACCAAGTTTCCTACCTGTAGCCTATGAAGTCTTCGTTGTTCTCTGCAGGTGAAGTCCAGGTAGTAGTTTACCTCTGTATCGTGTCCATCATGAAGGCAGCAGGCAGGGCTGATAATTTATAGGACACTGGTTTGGCAGGGCCGCTGCCTGTCTTTGGGATGGCCTGGCAGTCGGAGGAGAAAGGGGAAGGGTAGTGAAGGGAGGAAAAGAAGAACCCTGCTCACCTGCTTGATCCTCACAACCCCCTGGACAGCTAAGGTACTCGAAGGGAATGTTGGGAAAACCAGGCAAGAATCAGAAGCAAGCAACACAGTCAGTTGGAGCCTGAAAGGAGTAAGTTCTTCCAGGGAAAAGTAGAAGGTGAGCAGTGTTCTGGTAAACGGGATCTTGCACATGGACTGAGGTGAATACAATTTATCAGGAGTTTCTTAGGCACCATGTGAAGTGCTTTATATGGACCGTCTGATTTCCTCCTCAAAACTACCACAAGAAGATACGCCTGACACACACACACACCTACACACTGTGTTTGTTGTTTTTTTGTGCTTTTTTGTTTGTTTGTTCTTGTCTGTTAGCACCCACTAGAAAGTAAGCTTCCGTATTTTACAAATGGGCAAACAGAAAATGTTCTAGTCTGTGGAATGAAGGAAGAAATATGACCAGTTACATCATCACTAGGACCATACAATCTGAACAATCCAGTAACTTATGAGAAACATGAATATGCCTGGCATTGAAACCAGAGAAAAAATATCCTGTGAAATGTATGAATGATCCACTATCACCGAATTGCCCAATTTTAAACCATATTATACCCAAATCTATACACCCAGATGAGGGCTGGGCTGTTAAGAAGACCACCTCTGCCCAATATTAATGGCATCATAAGTGAGCTTCCGGAGGGAGGTGGCTCTCACCTCCACTGGATGGGGTACTGGTCTGTAGAAGGAAATTCGTCCTCCCTGGAGATGGTAGCCGACTTTTCCAGTGACATGGCCACAGCTAGAGATGTGACTGTCCTCCGTGGTGGCCAATTACCATCCTGGGAAAATGGTTTTAATTCTTTGGAGGTTGAGTCAGGTCCGGTGAATAAAGTCAATGTTCAAACTGAACTTCTGAGGGAGAAATTACAAGCCTGATGTTCTTTACAGCCCGTAAATCAATCCAGTTCCTAGAAAGAAGTTCCAAGGATGTTTTGGCCGTGTGGCTGTTTGAGCAGCAGCCTTGGAATAAATGTATATGGCTTCCCGAGATGACAGCTTTGGGGATAGTGGCGTTCACGTGTAAGTGTAAGTTCTGATGTATCAGAAGTAATCAGTTGTGTTATCTTGTGTGTCTTGATTTCCCAACTGAAATATAAAATCCTGAAAGCTGGGGGCCAGAGCAGAGGCATTAGCTTAACTCTGGTGGGTGGAAGTATTAACCTGATTTCATCCCTCCCCACCCCTTGTTTCTTTCAACGTCTTTCCCTCCGATGACAGGCAACTCCATTCTCTGAACAAAATCCTTGAATCACACAACTCTTCTCTTCCTGCCACCCTCCACATCCAGTGGGTCAGGCAATCCTATTGCCTCTACCTTTAAAATATACCCGCAGAAAGAAGGCCTCTTGAAACTTCCATGGCTCCTATCCACATCCTCTTTCCCCGCCACCTCCCCTGTCCTGGGTACTTGCAGCAGCTTCCTAGCTGGTCCCCTTGCCGCCCGCCCCCCTCCCCCGACCTTTGCCATCTGTTCCTTGCCAAGCAGCCGTTTAGAAATCAGGTCACTCTTCTACCAAAATCCTCCAGTGGTTTTGGTGGTTGGCAGACTAATGGTCCCCAAATGTCCATGGCCTGATGCCTGGAGCCTGTGTGTTGCCTCACGTGGTGAAAGGGATGCTGCAGATGTGATTAAAAGGATGGGCCTTAACATGGGGAAGGTACCCTGGGCGATCTGAGTGGGTTCAACCCTAATCCCACAAGTCCCTAAAAGTGAAGAGCCCTGCCAGGCTGAGATCAGAGAGGTGGACTTGTGGGTATGGAAAGATGGTCAGAGGAATTTCAGGTGAGAAGGACCTGACTCCCTGCTGCTGCCTTTGAAGGTAGAGACAAGGGGGCCAGGAGGCAGGTAGCGACGTCAGCGTCTGGAAGCTAGCAAAGAGGAGGCAAGGCTTTCTCCCCTGGAGCCTCCAGGAAGGAACCCAGCCCCACTGACACCTTGATTTCAGCCCCAGTGAGACCCATGTCCTACTCTGACCTCCAGAACTGCAGGATGATACATTTGAAATATTTGAAGCCACAAAGTTTGCCTACAGCAATTTATTATAGAGCAATGAATAGAGATAAACCCAAATGATCATCTGGTCCTGCCATCTTTCTGACTTCATTTCCTTCTACCCTCCCACAGACCTTATTACAAACAGCGCCCCCTGCTGGCCCTTGTTTTCTGTCTCTCTCTTACCTGGCTTTGCTGTTCTTCATAGTGGTCACTACCACTTGACACACACAGACACCTACCTACACACTGATATTTATGTGCTTGTTCGTTTTTTTTTGTTTTTTGTTTGTTATTGTCTGTTATCACCCACTAGAAAGTAAGCTCCAAGAAGGCAGGGATTTTCGCCTGTCTCCCCTCCCTCCCCCGCTCTCCTGGTATAGTGCCTAGGATATGGCACATAGCAGCTGTCCAAGAAATACTTTTTGAATGAATGATGGTATGAACAAGGTATTCATTGTCCTATGCTATAAACAAACCCCTTGCTATAATGTACTGACTATTGTCTGCTTTGGTTGGACGTAAAGTTAGCCCTCAAAAATCAGTTCCCCAAACAGGTGATTCATTGGGGACAACCTAAGTTTTCTTCTTTAGACTATGATGAGACTCACTGTTTGTATCCAAAAACCAGAATTAGAATAACGTCACCCCTGTCCCTACAAACTGCCGGGATGGTAACTTCTGCTCACAACACAGGACTTATTGTTCCAGCCCAGTGGCCCCTCACTGGCTTGGTGACCTTGGGCAAAACACTTTCCCCTCTGGGTGTGCATTTCCTCCTGTGTTAAAGGGGGAGTAGACGACGATTGCTTGGACCTCTTCCACCTCTAAGATTTTCAGCGCCCACTGATTCTGTCACTGCTTGGCTTGTTCACGGTGGTTAACTGTAGGGAGGCTGGGGCACCATCTCTCCACATGCCTTTGAGAGAGGAATGTTAGTTTCTACTCTGCCCCTGGAAGCACACTGGATTCCTGGAGCACAGGTAGGGTGTGGGTGTGTGTCGGCTAGTGTCATCACCAGGAAGGTGGGGAGAAGTGATGGTGGGAGGAGACAAACAAGGTAGGGTGGCCAGGCAAGGGGGCAGGGAAGAGAAACAGATCATGACACATAAAAGATTCTTAAGCTCTTGGAGAGAGAACATTTTGAATCTGGGTGAAGAATGTTAATGGGAGGCATACTGAAGGAGGCAGGTGGCTGAGTTAGGAAGCAGGTCAGGACCATGGAGTTTGAATTGACTTCTTTAGACAACAGTTTGGCAGTATCTAGTAAGTTTGAAGATAGGTGTAACCTATGACCCAGCAATTCCACTCTGCTTTGGACCAAATTGAGCTCCCCTCCTCAATTCGCATGTTGAAGCCTTAACCCCCCAGTGGAATGGTATTTAGAGATGGGGCCTTTGAGACATAGTTAGGTCTAGGTGAGGCCAGGAGGGTGGGGTCCTCATGATGGGGTTAGTGCCCTTATAAGAGAGCTTACGGTCTCTTTCTGCCATGTGAAGACACAGTGAGAAGGTGGCTGTTGACAAGCAGGAAGAGAATTCTCACCAGATAATGACCATGCTGACACCTATATTTTGGACTTTTAGCCTCCAGAACTGAGAGAAATAAATTTTTGCTGTTTAAGCCACCCGGTCTCTGGTATTTTCTTATGGCAGCCCAAGCTAAGACACACTCTTAGTATTTACACTCTAGGGAAACTTTTGCATATGTACACCAAGAGACAAGCATATTTACAGCACCATTGTTAAGCAAAAAGTAGGAACAAGCTATATATCCACCAGTAGTAAGAGAAATAAATAAATGGTGATATACATTCATACAGTGGAATTATATAGAAGTGAAAATGAATATATCCCTCTAGTCAAATTAATAAAGATGAATCTCCCAAGTTGCAGAAGAATATGTGTAGTATGAACCCACTTAACTGAAGTTCAGAGTTATACACAACTCAGTAATATATTATTACGCACATCTACGTATAATATATACACACATAGTAAAACTACTGAGAAAAAAGCAAGGTGAAAAAATACCCGTAAAATTAAGGAGAGTGGATACCCCAGAGAAAAGGGTGGAGGGAATGAGAATGGGGTGGGCACACAGGTGGATTCAAAAGCATCTAGAATGTTCTATGCTTAAGGCTGCGTGGTAGGGGTTATTCTTTATACTTTCTATACAGTGTTATGTATATGATTCTGTATACATATGAAATATTTCATCATTAGAAAAACAATTTAAGCAATGAAACAAAACATAATAAAAGCACTGGCTTTGGAGGCAGGCCAACCTGGGCTCTGCTCCAGACTCTGCTGCTTTATGAACTTGGGATCTGGGCAAGGCTCTTCCCTCTGAGACTAATGACACCTCCTCACGGGCATCGGAGGGGAAACCCAAGAATGAAGTGAGCAGAGCCCACACACAGTAGGTGTTCAGCCATGGAAGCAATGATGAGGAAGATGGGAAGAAGGCCTAAAAGAACTATTAAAAAGCCTTTTAGGGGACTTCCCTGGTGGTGCAGTGGTTGGGAGTCCGCTTGCCAATGCAGGGGACACGGGTTCGAGCCCTGGTCCAGGAAGATCTCACATGCCACGGAGCAACTAAGCCCGTGCGCCACAGCTACTGAGCCTGTGCTCTGGAGCCCCTGAGCCACAACTACTGAAGCCTGCTCTCCTAGAGCCCGTGCTCCACAACAAGGGAAGCCGCTGTGACGAGAGGCCCTCGCACCGCAACAAAGAATAGCCCCTGCTCGTTGCAACTAGAGAAAGCTCATGTGCAGCAACGAAGACCCAACGCAGCCAAAATAAATAAATAAATTAATTAATTAAAAAAAAAGGCTTTTATTCTTCTCGAGATGGTGAGAGGTGTTGCAAAAATTTTCAGCAGTAATAATTAACCGGCATGGGGTGCTTTGTAGTTCACAAACCCTCTCTTCCCTGGAGCTGACAACTCTTTGAGGCAAGTGAGAGCAGATAATGTTTGTCGAGAAAGAGTGAATTAGGAGGAGAGGCTGTGAATCTCACCATCACAGGGGCAGACGTTAAACACTATGGACTTTAGACTAAGCAGACCATGAGTTAGTACAGCTGTCGAGGGTTTGAACAGCTCACAGAACCAGATCGATTTGGTGGACATACAGGGAGCCCTATGCCCCACATTTGGGGCTTACATAGTCTTTCTTGTGTAAATGCTTATAGAAATTGGCCGTATATTATGCAATCAAGGTTACTAAGTTTCCAAAAAATCAGGAAAACACAGACCACGTTTTCTGACTATAACGCCATTAAATTAGAAACTGATGACAGAAAAATAACACAGGTATATTTAGAAATTTAAATTTGGGAGTCAAGATAAAATGACGGGGTTTCCCTGGTGGCACAGTGGTTAAGAATCCGCCTGCCAATGCAGGGGACAGGCCCTGGGCCCCTGCAGGGTTCCAGCCCTAGTCCCGGAAGATCCCACATGCCGTGGAGCAACTAAGCCCGTGTGCCGCAACTACTGAGCCTGCGAGCCACAACTACTGAAGCCCACAGGCCACAACTACTGAAGCCAGTGTGCCTAGAGCCTGTGCTCTGCAACAAGAGAAGCCACCGCAATGAGAAGCCCACACACCACAACTTAGAGTAGCCTCAGCTCGCGGCAACTAGAGAAGGCCCGCACGCAGCAACGAAGACTCAATGAAGCCAAAAAAAAAAAAAAAAAGATAAAATGACATCAACTCTGGCAGAGAGGTTTTAGAAGTTGTAAGTGGCTAGCAGTCTTTGCTAAGGTTGGGCTGACCTGGACTTGGAAGGTGATGCTGGTCCTGAGTTCTTACCTTTTATGATTTTTCTCCTGGATCCAGGCTTCAAGTGACTGCTTGCTGTATTCTGACCAAAGTATGTTACTGCTTTTACCCCATTCTGCCCCATCACTCCTTTTTTCCATATCAAAATCTCCTAGCTGGGCTTCCCTGGTGGCACAGTGGTTGAGAGTCCGCCTGCCGTTGCAGGGGACATGGGCTCGTGCCCCGGTCCGGGAAGATCCCACATGCCGCGGAGCGGCTGGGCCCGTGAGCCATGGCCGCTGAGCCTGCGCGTCCGGAGCCTGTGCTCCGCAGCGGGAGGGGCCACAACAGTGAGAGGCCCACGTAGCGCAAAAAAAAAAAAAAAAAAAAAAATCTCCTAGCTGACTGTCACGGGTGGCAGAGAACACATATTTGTTGAAGACTGGCTGTGTAGCCGGTGCTGGGATCTGCGGCAAACAGATGAATTAGACAAAGTCCTTATCCACAAAGAACTCAGAGTAGAAAGTGGGAAGGAATATTATCCTACCTATTGTGTATATATATATATATATGAAAGAATATAATATAATCTATTCTTTATATTATATTCAATAGACCCAAACATAATCATGGGGCCCTGGGATGAGTGTCTTTCTAGAGGGATCCAAAAAGAATCTTTGGGTGAAGAGAAAGGCAGGACAGAGAGTGCATGGAAGCATGGGGCGGGATGTGGAAACCCAGCCCAGTAGGGATACAATTTCAGGTGCATCTCAACTCAGGAGGACGGGAAGAGGAAGGGCAAATGGAACACCTTGGGGAAGAGAGATGTGAAAGGGGCTTGTTTGTTCGGGAAACAAATGCTCAGGTTGTGGGTGACGGAAGTGAAGAGTCTCCATCTCCATGCAGGGACTAAAAAATGAGAGACCTTGAACCCTAAGGAGTTTGATTCTATAGGAGAAGGGGAAGTTGTTAGGCAGGGAAGCGACAAGGACTGAGTTTTTTAAAAGTAATCGCTGGCGGAAGAGGAGAAGGTGAGTGGGAGGGAGGAAAAAGCAGACCAGGGCAGCTGGCAAGGGGGCTGCAGCGATGGTCTGGGTGAGGGTGACGAAAGCATGATGAATGGATTCTAAGATGCTGGAGACCAATACTCAGTGTGTTATCCTCCCAGGAATTTTTATACTTTGACAGGGAACACTACCTTAACCCAAAGGTATGAAACGGTAAAGATGGCAATTCCTTGGATGGTGACAAGCCAGCTGGAGAGAGGTTTTGGGGGTGAGGAGCCCTTAGGGGGTCCTTTAAGTAGATATCGTGTAGTGGGGGGTGTCACTACATTGTCTTCTTTGAGGTTCTGGTTTGTGGTCGACACGGATCTTTGTCTATGTGGCACTGTAAGTGTGATCATAATAGTTATAGCAGAAATGGTATAAAAATATAATTCAACCAGATTTGAAAAGGAAAGCTTTCTCCACCTAGATCATCCAAGCTTAGCCAGCTGATTCTGAGAGCATCCACTTCCGCAAGGCGGTCAGTGCAATGACATGATGGGTGGAAACCTGGGCCCCGACCAGCCCAGAGGTAGGAGGCTCTTCTAATCGGTCCCGTCACAGAAGCTGCTGCAGGGCTGCCGCCTCCAGAGCTCAGGACCAGAGGAGAAAGGCCCTGGGGAGGAGAGCCTTATACTCAGGGAAATCTCTATGTTGCTTTCAGGTCTGGGATCAGGACCCTCCCTGATACAGTTTCTCCAGCCCTGAACGATCATCTACCATCCTGGCCAGCACTTGAGTGGGTAGAGAAGGTGTTTGCTACTCACAGTGATGGAGCTGCTGAGAAGAGTCGTCCTTTCCACACTTAAAGATGATGCTAGCCTATCTCTACCCCCAGGGCTGCCTGGGTTCTTCTACGGTCGTGGCGACGAGTTTCCCTGAGCTACCCACATTCTCACCTGGCTTGTTTGTTGTCTACACACAGGTATTATGAAGACAGCTGGCTGGAGTTGCAGATGAAGGGAGGATGCATCCGTGGCTCAAGGGTATGACCTGCTTGGGCTATCCAGTATTCCCACACTTGGCCTTGTAAGCATGGCTCCTGTATACACTTGACACAGGCTCCTCCTGGGGCATCTCTTCTTCATTCCCACATGGTTCTCTCAAGGCACAAACGTGAATAAGACAGGTGCGCCCAGAGTCAATGCAGCTCCAAGGAGATGGAAGCTCAGATTTCCTTGGGACCTAATTTCATTGGAGGCCAGCTGATCAACATGGATGCCCAGCCATGGTCTAGTCATTTCCAGGACCAGAGTGAGCTGATAGCCCAGGTGGGGATCCACAAGCAATTTGCTTCTTTCTGCAGCTGTCTTGGCTCTGACCTCTACCTACTTTTGCACAAATGGGTCTGCGGTCCATCTGATTAAGCAGATGTGACCGGAGATGGATCCTCTGGGCAGGGGAAGGGCAGGCTGGGGTCTGGCTGCTTCTCAGTCTCTACAATTTACATCATATCCTAACCAAGCCTAGGACGCTCCTATGCAGTCCAACCAGTGGAAGTGGTAGTGGCTGGTCCCTGGTTCTCCAGAAAGCTAGAACTTGGTGTGAGGGATGCAGAAGCCACCCAGAATCCTCTGAGTGCTTGGCTCAAGTGGGAGGGGAGATGGAAGGTACGTAGAAGATGGGTACAGAGTTTTAGAGCATGTACTCTGGAGGCAAAAGATGCCAGTTTTTTTTTTTTTTTTCCTTCTAAATGTTGAGAGAGTGCTTGGCTAATGGCTTGAGAACTTCCAGGAAGACTCTGGAGAGTTCTGGAATACTGATGGTCATTTGGACTCCGGCATTTGTCCTCCGTTGTAAAGGGGCTCACAGAAAGCATTCCGCTTCTAAACCTACTATGGCCCCCACTCCTACACCCCACTGCAGGGACGACAAGGAAGATAAGCCCTGCGTGCGACACTCATACCTCAATCTCTGATCCCATGCAGGCTCGGAAGATAAGATTCTCTCTTTTGCTCCTCCCAGCCTTCCCCAAGTCAGACTTAGACTCTTGTAGCCAGAGGGACCCTAAGGAGACCCCCAAGTCCAAGATTTTCAATCTTAAAGACCCTTGCCCTCTACTGAGAGCATGACAATTTTATGCTGACTGAACCCTGACTCCTGCTGTGGACAGATCTGGGCCTTTTTTCAATTTGCATCCCTACTGGCTAAGGTTTTGTTGAACTTTGTATCTTGTGGTGTGTATTATGACAGTAAAAACATCAATTTCTGAATATAAAATTAAATTACAATAGTGGATATGTTTGTATGAGAGTTCATAAGCATGGAGTGAGGGGTTTGCCCTTGATCCCGAGGACAGTAGAGAGTCATTTATGTAGCTCAGGATATGGCCAGGCTCAGGGCTCAGTGATGTATGCACATCTAGCCACTAATCCTCTCGTCAACTCTCTTGAGATAGATACTGACAGTCCCATTCTGCAGATAAGGAAACTGAGGCTTTGGAGGTTGAGCGACTTTTTCCAGTTGCCATAGGTCAGAAGGGCAAAGGCAGGATTAGAACTCATGACTATTTGACCTCAAAACCTACGTGTTTTCCAAGATTCCAGGTGGGCTGGGGAGCTGTCACACCTTTGGGGTCTCTGTCTCATCATTATCAGGCTGGTGCAATATCCCATGGTCCCTTTCCAGATGTAACAGTTGGTTCAGGATTTCTCAGCAGGCCATCTCCTTTTTTAAAAAATTGAGAGGTAATTAACATATACTATTATATTAGTTTCAGGTATATAACATAATGATTCGATGTTTGTACATATTGCAAAGTGACCTCCACAAGTAGTCTAGTTAACATCTAGCACTATACATAGTTACAATTTTTTTTTCTTGTCATGAGGACTTTTAGATCTGCCCTCTTGGTAACTTTCAGATATGCACTTCAGTATTATTAACTGTAGTCACATGCTGTACATTACACCCCCAGGACATTTATTTTACGACTGGCCGTTTGTACCTTTTGACCCCCTTCACCCATTTGCTCACCCCACTCGCTACCTCAGGCGACCACCAATCTATCTGTCCTCTGTATCTAGGAGCTTGGGGTTGGTTTTTTGTTTTGTTTTTTCAGATTCCACATGTAAGTGAGAATATATGGAATTTGTCTTTCTCTGTCTGTTATTTCCCTTAGCATAATGCCCTTAAGTTCCATCCATGTTGTCACAAGTGGCAATATTTCCTTCTTTTTTTTTTTTTTTTTTTTTTTTTTTTTGCGGTACGCGGGCCTCTCACTGTTGTGGCCTCTCCTGTTGCGGAGCACAGGCTCCGGACGCGCAGGCTCAGCGGCCATGGCTCACGGGCCCAGCCGCTCTGCGGCATGTGGGATCCTCCCGGACCGGGGCACGAACCCGTGTCCCCTGCATCGGCAGGTGGACTCTCAACCACTGTGCCGCCAGGGAAGCCCTGGAACCAGCTTTGGCCAAGAAGAGGTGCCGGTCTGGGGCCAGCAGTCTTAATCCCTGAGATTTAAGGGGGAAGGAGGAAATCCCACGTGCAAAAAAGGGTCCCAGTATGAATGGTATCAGATGGGAGTTGAGATGACTGTGGGAGATGAGTCAGAGGTAGGAGACAGGAGCATCCTTCCTGCTGGTGGGTGATGGAGGGGGCCCATATGCCAGAGACAGAAGCTGTGTGGACAATTGCACAGCGGGTGGCAATGCTTTCTTCCTAGTGGGGAAGCAGACAGGCCCAGACCTCAGAGCCCCACAAAACTGCTGGCATCTGGCCTGTCAGTTTAAAAGCCTGAGGGGTTTTACATTCCAGAGCAGGCCAGAGGGACACGGAAGTTGTCTGGTAAGTAGGGTTTTTAATAACTTCCCTCTTCCTCAGTTGCCATGGCCAAGTCTCGGGCATCATCTCCTCTCTTGCCTGTAAGACACGGGTCATCTGGGAGGGACCTTCTACCAGGCGAGGCAGGCAGAGCAACAAGGTGCCAGGTAATGGGACGGCGGATACAGTGATGAATAACCCCGAGTGGTCCCCTTCCTCACTCACTAGCCACCCGTGTGACAGCAGCATCTCAGTGTGTCTGAGCCATGGTGGTTCATCTGTCTGTAAAATCAGGAAATGTATATCTATCCCAAGATGTCTGGAAGATGTCAAGCTCTTGGTGGGTACTTGAAACAAGGTTCGATTTTTTTTTTTAATTTTTATTGGAGTCTAGTTGATTTACAATGCTGTGTTAGTTTCAGGTGTACAGCAAAGTGAATCAGATATACATATATATATATACAAAACTACTTCTGTGTCCCTCTGGCCTGCTCTGGGACATGAAACCCCTCAGGCTTTTAAAAAGATAGGCTAGATGCCACTGTTTTGTGGGGCTCTGAGGTCCGGGCCTGCCTGCTTCCCCACTAGGAAGAAAATGCTACCACCCACCGTGCAATGCATATACATATCCATTCTTTTTCAGAAACAAGGTTAGATTACCATGCCTTTTTGCCCAGGGCTTATGCTTAAGGTATGCTGGGCACAGCTATTTCTCCTGAGCCCCCTCCCTTCTTCCTCCGGACTCTACCTGATAAGAATTAGCTATTATGCATTTTTTTGGTCTTTTACCAGTTTTTAAGTGCTTGCTGTCCTAAGTTCTTTACATCCATTATTTAATTGGATCTTTCAAACAACCTCCAATATTATTATCCCTATTTTAGAGATTTGGAAACCAAGGCACAGACAAGTCAGGTAACTTTCCCAAAGTCACACAGCTCATGAGTGAAAAGGTGGGACTTGAATTCGGGGCCCTTCGGTGTCGGTTAGGTTAATCTCACAGACTAGGTTAATCTGCTGCATCTGGGTGCAGGACTGAGTGAGGAAGCAGCCTGACCACAGGCAGAACTTCAGTGGTTTTGGAGGGTCAAGATTTCGTTCTGAGGAGCTACACCCAAACGTCAAAACAAGGACCTAGGTACAGGATATTGACTAAGAGAAACCACACACAAACACCACTTCGCTTAAATGGCTTTCACTTAATTTATTTCCATCAACAATCTAGGCAGCAGCTGTGGGCTGGCAAGAGGGTCTGGGGGGCACATGCTGTCTTGTCTAGGATGGACCAGTCTCCTCTCAAGGCCTTGGCCACCCCTCATTCTCAGCTCAGCCGGCGTATCAGCTGCTGCCTGTGTTTCTCACTCGGCATCCTCGGTCCCGATCCGCACAAGGGGGTGGAGCCCCTGAATGGTCATCGTGCAGTGGTGGCTACTAGTTCATTGCGCTCCACAGAGATCGAGGGAGCTGCTGTCTCCCGTGACCTGGGGGACCGGGCTCGGCACAATGAAAGGAAATGCTGATGTAAAATGTGATGGTTAAATGTATGGGGCTAAAGCAAAGCATTGTTCCGGAGGGACTGGGTGTCACCTCCCTTGCAAAGGACTAACCTGAAGGTCAGAGGGGCTAATCCTTGCTTGAGGTCACAGATGAAGAAAGTAGCACCAAGACTTGAATCTCAGTGTCCCCAACTCCTTGTCTCTCCCAGCTGGGGTTGGATTCTGAAATTCGTGACTCCAGAATGGGCGGAAGACATGAATGCTTTGAAGTGCATGGCTTTCCCTGCAAAGAATGCAGCTTTAGTGAAACACAGAAGATAAGATGATTTTTTTGTGTGTATGGGAGCTGCATTCTCTAGAATGCAGTCGGTGGAAGCAGGGGCTTTGTTGCTACACATAGAACTGTTGCCGGCACATGCCGGGTGCTCAGTCCCCACGGGCCCACTGAAACGAGTCAGGCAACTATGTCATTTCCAATCAATACATTGTCCACTTAACCCAGGGTTTCCAAACTGGCACTGCCATAACCTGGGGCCTCGGGAAAAACTCTTGTTTCACAAAACACTTTCTTAACGAGGGGTATTGTGAACAGGAAACTTGGGAACAGAAGCTGTCAGGAGGTAGAAAAGTCAAGACAGAAGTGAAACAAAATGTAGAGAGGAAGGGGAAACCGTCAAGAACTCAGCTTTCAAAAGATCTGTTTGTATGTTCATTTATTTATATTACACACCTCCTTTTCTGGAAAGCATTTAAGAGGACTAAAGTGTCCACGAGATGCAGCAGAAATGTACACTGTGGTAGGGAGGTATCCACAGATCCAAACCCTCTGCCTTTTATTAGGGCTGTGACGTTAGCCAGTTACTTAACCAGTCTGATCCTCCATTTTCCCAGCTAGAACATAGGGGTTGTTAAAGATTAGACACAATGTATATAAGGTGCCCATCAGGGTGGTTTCCTGGCTCACAATAGACCTCAAGTGACTGGAATCTATTATTATTGTTATTTTACCAAAAAAAGGAGAGAGAAGCATCCTTTCTGTCATGACCATCATCACCTCCACCCTTATCATCATGACCATCCTTAAGATCATTGTCACAAATACCTACTGAGCGTTCACTGTGGGTTGGATGCTAAATGCTTTACGTGCATTAACTCATTTAATCCTCACAACCTCACATGTAGGGACGTGAGGAAAGAGATACAGAGAGAGGTTAAGTGATGTAAGACCGCATACACAGGACGTGGCATCAGTTCAAGTAGGGTGACTACTCTTGCTAGCATCAGGCTGTGTGCATAACCTGAGATGCCCCAGGATGTAACCAGACCAGTAGCCTTTCTGATGCCCAGTGACATACAGAATGCATGTGAAAAAATTCTAACTGCAAAGCAATATTCAAACATTACATTGATGGCTTGGATAAAATATAGCATCGGCAAGCACCCTAGACTTCGGACTAAAACTAGCCCCTTCCTCTCCCTGGTTGCTGAACAATGGAGCACAGAGGAACCCCACCGATTTCCAGTTCACTCCTTGTAGCCCATCATTCAATGTCCTCAGGCGGGCCAGTCATCTTGTCCCAAAAACCACAGACGAGAGGCAACAAACTTACCACCCTTTGGCACTTCTACTATTGGAAATAAACACACAGCGGAAATCTCTGGTTAAAATGCATTCAATGTTCCTTTAAAATACACAGGCGCTTTCTAAGACAGGCATTTCACTTGGCAGTTGGACGCTCAAGCCTCCAAATTAAACAAGAGTCTTAGTGAATTGAGCCAATTCATCTGCTTGGTCCCAATGTAAATGTATACGCCAGTGTGGCCGTGGGTGTCCGTGTGCAGCCAGGGAGTGTTTACATGGTGAGAGTCAAGCCTGGACAGTTAGGATTTGATCCCTCCTTCCTGCTTCTCCTCTGTTGCTCAGCAGAGTCTACTCTTCCCTGTTCAGAGGTGTAAATTCTCTGCACGGGGTGAGCTCGCAGCCTGGGGTTCTGGCCCCCAGCTGAGGAATCAATGTACCTCTTATGATGTCCTTTTCCTTTGAGGTTTTGGGCCATTGCAACAGGTGTGGACACCAGACCCTCATGAACTGAAGGAAGAGCAGACTTGAAAGCTCCTTCAAACCAAGAACAGGACTGTCCTTTAGAAAGACAGTGGAGAGAGTTGCAAGTAAAACTTTCAGTACGTGAACAAAATATTGTAGAGAATCTTTAAACCTCCATCACACTTCTAACCTTATTCTGTCTCCATTTTACAGACGAGGAAGCCAAGGTACAGAGAGGTTAAGCCACTTTTCTAGAGTTACACAGGATGTAGTGGCAGATCTGGGATTCACACCTAGGGAGCCTGACTCCAGAGTTCATGTTAAAATTGCTAAGTGTCCTGTCTGCGGCTTCACCATCTGGAGACGGCACAGTCAGGATTTCAGCTTGAAGGTGTCTGCTATAAGGGCTCACTCTTTTACGGAATGACTGCGAACTTGGCCAAGTTAATTCATGTTCCTGGGTCTCAGTTTCCTCCTTTGTAAAACGGGGTGACATTACTCACGTAACACATCCTGCTGGATTGTGATAAGGAATAAATGATAGAAATGTGTGTGAAAGAGGTTTATGAAGATTATAAAGAGCAGTTAAGAATTATACATGTTTTTTTTTGTTTGTTTGTTTGTTTGTTTGTTTTTGCTGTACGCGGGCCTCTCACTGCTGTGGCCTTTCCCGTTGCGGAGCACAGGCTCCGGACGCACAGGCTCAGCGGCCATGGCTCACGGGCCCAGCCACTCCACGGCATGTGGGATCTTCCCGGACCGGGGCACGAACCCGTGTCCCCTGCATCGGCAGGCGGACTCTCAACCACTGCGCCACCAGGGAAGCCCTATACATGGTTTTAGTGCTTTTTGATCTACAGTGTGTTATAATCATGCTACTTAATTTCATGCCAACTCTTTCATCCAAGTCATACCAATCCCAACTCAAATATGAGGAAATTGATACTCAAAGAGGAAAAGTGACTTTCTTAAGGTCCAGGACATAAGCCAAGTTCTTCTGAATTCAAGCCTAAGACTCTTTTATGCTAAGAGTTCACAGGGTTAGGGGGCATGGACAGTGTCATGTTCTTGTTATTTTATTTTATTTTATGTCTCTCTGATCAGGTAGCATAGTGACTTGAACATGGAAAGAATTCTGTTGGTTTGTTCTTGACTTAATGAAACATGACTGGATGGAGATGAGGCTTGATTCATCAGAAACTTGGGAAAATGCAAGTTCTGCCTGAGTTTCTGATGAATCTAGAATCATCCTGTAACAAAGGCATTGAAAATATATCTAAAAGCTTCCAGTTCACTCTCTTTCTCTCAGGAAGAGAGGTGTGATTCATATCAGTGAATCTTCACTGGTGGCCTAAGGATCTTACAATGTCTCCTAGTCATGCAATTACGGAACTTTTAGAACCAGAATGCATCTTGGCAATCATCTGATCCAAACTTCTGCTCAGTGGATAGATTCCCCCCACCGCGGTGAGCCTCAGCTGGTAGCTGAAGACACGGCCCAATCCATCCCTTTCTCTTACTTTTCAGAGTTGAAGTTAGATAATTTGCATTCAAGTATCAAACCATCCGTAAGAAATGTAACATCAAGTTATGCCTCAGTTTCCTGATTGGTAAAAGTACACTTTGATAGCTTGCCTTTTTCACTAGCTACACATCTGGGAGATTGTCCCATATCAATATAGAGAGAGCTGCATAACCCTTACACACACACACACACACACACACACACACACACACACACACACTCAATTAGTCAATCAGTCCCCCATCGGTATAGTTTATTTCCTATATTTTTGCCATTGCAAACATTCTCATGATAAATATCCTTGAACAGAAAAAAAAAAAAAAAAGCAGGACCTGCTTCACAGGTTGTGGTAACAAATTAATTCCTATAAAGCACTTAGAACAGTGCCTGGCATATAATAAACACTCTACAAAGGCTAGTTCTGATTATTTTAACTTTGTTAACTGAATAATTGAAATTATTAGAAGGGGAAATTTTGGAATAACTGGAAGAGGAAATGAAGTGAGAAAACACGCAGCATGTTAAGGGAATGCATCAGTCATGATTAAGTGTAGGTGTGAGCAACAGTGTAAACCGGGTAGAAGTTTCTTTACACCTTGCATTCAATAAGTTTAGAGGCAGGCAGTCCAGAGCACCCCTGGGCTCCGTGGCAACAGGGATCCAGGCATCTTTAATCTGAATACTCCGTGATACGTGGCTTCTCTAGAATATGTCATGGTCCCAGTTTGCTGCTGGGGCTCTACCACGATAGCCACATTCCAGCCAGTGGGACGGAAAAAGGCTGGGGAGAGAGACGGGGACAAAGGGCGTGACTTTGCTTTCAAAACCACTCCCAGCAAGTTGCACACACCACTTTAACTTCATTGGCCAGGACCGAGGTACCCAATCACACAACTGCAAGGAAGGCTGGGAAATGCAGTCTTTAATCTGGCAGCCAGGTGCCCCACAAAAACTCACGCATCTAAGGACTGCAGAAGAAAGACAGAATAGGTATTGGGGGACTGTCAGTTATCATTGCCACAGGGAGTTTTTGGACTCTGGGGAAACGCTGTTCAGCAACCTTTGCTTTGGTAACAGGGAGTCTTTGGGTTCAAGCTAAGAGTTTTGGATTCATGCGTCAAGGATGTTCATTAAAACTACCTCCATACCCCCAAACCATTGCCTCTCTGAGTCACCGTCCAACAGGCCATTGCACAGGGTGGAGGCTCCCCACTTCCCAAAGTGGGTGTGTATGCTTCAGTCGTTGGCCCTTGGGTTGACTTTGCGAGGGTCTCAGACGTACCCATGAGGAGCTGAGTATCCTGGGTGGCTTGTGGAGTCAGCTCCTGTAACTTACATCGTCAAGGATGAGCTTGACTCAGTACTGAGTCCAGGTCAGACCTTGAACATTTGAGCTGCTTTTCTTCTAGAGAGAAAACCATCCCCGATAGAATCTCCTTGAGGCTCTTCTTCTAACCATGTCATGTAGACCTTCTAGTTACTGGAAACATTGAGCAAACCCCATTCTTACTGACTGGGGCCTGTCTGTGTTCACCAGAGTTCCTTCTCTTATTCTGTACCCGATCTTGCTTTCTCGTTCCAGTAAGTGAACCCTGTCTACAGTGGTTCCACGTGCAGCAGGAATTTTGTCAAGATGCACATTAATTAATTTCTGGAAATCAGAGCAACCTTGGGAGCAGTGATTTCCCCTACGTGGAGGATAATCTCTCTCTTTTTCTCTCTCTGTCTCCCTCCTTCCCTCCTTCTTTCTATTTGGAAATGCCATGGAATGTGGGGCAGGGGTGTTGGCTGCCCTGTGACCCATCTCCTCAGCGGGATCCTCAGAGGGGACAGGATGTAATTTGGAAAGAAAGATGGCCTCAGTCAGACCCACGAGAGGCTCTCCTGCGGTCACAGTCTCCACTGAGGGGCTGCTTGGTTTTCGGAGGAACTGAGTGCATTTGTATGAGTGTAACTCCTCTCTGGGGCCAAATTGTGGAATAAGTGGCGTCAGCTTCAGCGCCCTCTAGCTCTACTTCATAAACCTCCTGCTTCCTCCTGGGTTCCCCGCGCTCAGAGTACTCTGCCCATCTTCGTTCCTCTCTGTTGTCTAAGAGTTTCCCATTCTCCTATATGTTTCTTAACTACTCCATTACTGACTTCTCCCCAAAGCACTTAGCATTTTAAGGGTACTGGACTAGAGATAGATGAAGGAGTCCTCACTAAACATGTTGAATAACTGAACCAAACTTGGAGCAACAATGTGATTTTGAGGTAGTCAGACGAATGTTAGGAATTTAAAGAAATCATCAACATTTGCATCAAGAGTTTGGCGATTGGGCTTCCCTGATGGCGCAGTGGTTGACAATCTGCCTGCTAATGCAGGGGACACGGGTTCGAGCCCTGGTCTGGGAAGATCTCACATGCCGCGGAGCAACTAGGCCCCTGAACCACAACTACTGAGCCTGCGTGTCTGGAGCCTGTGCTCCGCAACAAGAGAGGCCGCGATAGTGAGAGGGCCCGCGCACCGCGATGACGAGTGGCCCCTGCTTGCCACAACTAGAGAAAGCCCTCGCACAAAAACGAAGACCCAACACAGCCCAAAATAAATAAATTAATTAATTAAAAAAATAAAAGAGTTTGGGGATGAACAACCTCCCCTCCCCCACCCCGCCAAGGTCATACAGATAGTAAATTGTGGAGGTGAGGTTCCAACCCCGATTCTCTGCTGATCACCGTCCCAGGCCCCAAGGGGTATTCCAGAAAGGTCAACAGAGTGACATTTGGGGACAGGTGGGTCTTTCAGGATAGGTCTTGCCCCTCCCTCACAGACCGGCTCTGCTCCCTCTGGGGTGGGCTTGGGCTCGGGGATTGGGCCTCCAGGAGAAGCTAAATAAATGGGAATTTGGGTTCCTAATTCAACTCGAATCTAGCTGGGAGGACAGCTGACCAGGAATCACAGAACTGTGGAGGTGAACCAGTAGCAGATTTTTGTAGGAGAAATTGGAAGGAGTCTGGGGCAACCTTTTCACCTCTTTCTTCTCCTCGACTCAACCTGAAAGTACGTCAAATAATGTGGTTTCAGCTCCGTTTAGCTTCTTTCAACCTGAAAGTCAAAGTTTCTCTCCAAAGGAGGGAAACCTGCATGAATGGAAACTGAAAGAAGTTAACTCAAAGCCATGTGAACTGAAACTGATGAATTTCACACAGCTCCGGATCATTTTTCTCTTCTCCCATCCACCCCAACACCTCCGATCATATTCATTCAGGGAACAAGTCCGATGTAGATGTTTTTCCAACTGCCAGGCTCAAGACACCATCGACACACCAAGCTTATATTCTATAGTTACGATGGCTCAAGATGGCAAGGAATTATGCTTGCTTTATCTACCACTGGCTTTGCCATGCTGGACTCGTCGGAAGGATGGTTCCTTTTAGGGTAGAAAGCCCTTTGCATAGAGGGCTGGGCAAATTCCCGGGATACCCGGGCTATTGGAAGGAATACCGCTTTCAGAGATGGCAAGAAAACGTCTGTTTTCCTTTCTGCCCTCTTTGAATGGTCTCTTCCCTCCCGTGAAAAGATGGAAGCATCAGATCTACCCAAAGATGCTACTCAGAGGGCCTGACCCTGATGCAATGAAAGGCAGTAGCTGAGACCAGTCGGGCTCATTTAACGCTGAATAACCAGTGGGTGACTGCGGAATGTGATCTGGAGGTTTCCATCCAGGGCTTGCCTCCAAACCATCTCTCCCGTGGCCCCCAGTGCCCACCATCAGGGTCCCCAAGGGGGTCATCAACTCTAGGAAGCACGGTGAATGTTGAAGGCCTACTGACAGCGTGAGCAACTCCCTGCCTCCTTTGGGCTACCTGGAGAGAAAAGAGTAATTTACTGGACAAAAAACAATGTGCCAAAGTAGAAATTCCTTCATCCTTTGGGTGGGTTTCTTAACCACTTGTATTTTACTTGAGTCTTCTGTCAACTCAGGAAGGAGCCTGAGGGGAGGAAGGGAACCAAATGGAATGGAAATGAATAGTTAATTATGTCTTTTGCGAAGAGGCTTCATGCATGCCATCTCAATTCATTTTCCCAGGATGTGTTTACATTGGCTGTTCTGAAACAGAGACAAGTCCAAGATCTAGGAAGGGACCGAGCTGGATTCAAACTCCCATCTCTCTGATTCCTTCCATAATTTCCATGCTTTCTTTCTAAATGAAGAGATTTTCGAGATCGCCTAGTACAACCTGCCCATTTTATTGAGGAGCAAGCTGAGGCCACAAAGACCTCACCTAAAATCATACAGCTAGTTGATGTCAAAGGAGGGGAAGACCGTGTTTCTGGGTTCCTAAACCACGATTTCTTTCAACTACTCCCCACGACTGCAACAAGAAGAGTCAAAAGGCCTTTTGCAAAGGCCAGTGGAAATCAGGGTATGACTATGGGGTGGAGAGGGAAGTGATTTATATTTTAAACATTGTTGGAGGGAAATTATACATGAGCCTTCTTGCTGCAAGTTTTCATTATTATAAGCAGAATATTTCTTTCTGTTGCAAAAACGAACCTAGCATAGTGAACACTGGAATTTGCTGTCAACAGATTCTCTACAGGTATGGATTAAAAACACCAAGGTTCCGGTGATTCTACTGTGTACCCAGAGGTGAAAACCACCGTGAAAACTCATTAAGAGTAATTTTATTAACTTCTTTGCCTTTAAACTCACCTTAAATGAAAGTGTTTTGAAATTAGTTATCATAATTCAGCCTGTGAATTAAGATCCTAACTCTGTTGGGTGCCATCTGCAGAATTTCAGCAGACTGGCTAGATTGCAGAGGGGTAGATGTTTCTCCTTGGCTGTAACCCACGTTATACCTCATGCAGACATAATTCAGAATGCATTACGGCGAGAGAAGGGCTTCTGCTAGTCATACCCTACTGACCCAGAGATTATATGATTTAGTGTGTGTATATGTGGGTTATGTCAGACTCCCATATATTTTTAAACATACAATATAGATATCTGCATACTACCTAACTGAAATGATTATAGGTTTTTCTTTTTTTTTCAGAGTCAATGATTTTGAAGATATGTGACAGTATTTCTGGGGGGAGATTTCTCGCCTCTTCCACTGCCCTGGTGAAAATCTCACTTGGAACAATACATCTTCTGTGAAACACTCTGCACAGAAAGTTGTGGAAATAAATCTTCCCTCTCACCACTGGAGCTGAAGTCAAACCGAGTAGAGCACAGAGGCTTTGGAAGGATTGACACTCCAAGGAAGAGGGAAAAGTGTCCTGAAAATGGAATAGGTTGGGGGAGAGCCCGGCAGAGAATTCCCTTCTGGCATCTGTGCTGTGGCGCTGTAAGAGTGTGAGTTAAGGCAGAAAAGACTATAAAGACCCCCTTAATAAATATCAGGCTCTTACCGTTCATGCCCCTTTAGCGGAGTATCATAAAGGGGACCTTGGGCTCTACTTGCTTTACACTGGGGAGAAAACCCACAGGCAAACTGGCCCAGACACATCTTATGGCTCCAACTCCTGGGGCAGTCCCAGGCTGGGTCTGGGGTAACAGGCCCAGCAGGCTGGGGAGCCGGATCTTAAATGCTGGGGGGTCTCTGAGACACCCGCACACTCTCCAGTTGCTCACATTCATTTGGGGGAAGTCCCTTGTTCTCGACTGTTAGGGCTAGGAATTCATTGGAATTGATAGATGTCCCTTGTGAATTAAGGGGTTGATAGACATCCTTTATGAATTAAGATAAGATTGTAAATCACATTTCTTTTATTGAATGAATTTTATTTATATTTTTTTAAAAGGACCACTTATTTATTTATTTATTTTTGGCTGCCTTGGGTCTTCGTTGCTGCACGCGGGCTTTCTCTAGTTGCGTCAAGTGGGGGCTACTCTTCCTTGCGGTGCACGGCCTTCTCATTGTGGTGGCTTCTCTTGTTGCGGATCATGGGCTCTAGGCACGTGGGCTTCAGTAGTTGCAGCACGTGGGCTCAGTAGTTGTGGCTCACGGGCTTATTTGCTCCACGGCATGTGGGATCTTCCCGGACAAGGGATTGAACCCATGTGCCCTGCATTGGCAGGCGGATTCTTAACCACTGCACCACCAGGGAAGTCCCTTGAATGAACTTTAAAATCGCCTTCTTCATAGGGCCTGCCCTTATCACCCAATCCCCTTTACCGGGCTTTCTTTTCCCTTTGCTGTAGCACGTGTTACCACATTTGCACACACATTTGTTTGCCTATTTATGATGTTTACCCCCTTTCCCTCCAAAAGTAAGTTCCTCGGGGCCAGGATCTTTGTTTTGTTCACAGATGTCCCCAAGCCTCTAGCACAGATGGCATACCAATATTTTTGAACTCAAGAATGAATCAAAACCCTCATCTGTGACAGGCGCTGTGCTAAGTGCTTTCACAGCGATTCCATCAAATCCTGAAAATAGCCTTCAAGGCAGGTTCTATTAATAACCCCACTTCATACGCGAAGAAACCAAGGCTTAACCAATTTAACTGATTGCCAGAAGCTCTCCAAGCAGCCTGATGGGTTAGTCCCCACAGAGGTCACCAGCAAAGACGCTCCAGGCAGGCGGCTGCCCCCTGGCTGCCCATTCCCGCCTGCTCTGCGGTGAAGGCCTGGGCTTCCAGAAATTTCTTTGAAGGAGAAGCCCTGTTCTCTGCGGTTCTTGAGGCACTGCTGGCCTTGCTGTGGGTTCCTGCCACCTGACGTTCCAAACAGAGGCATTTGCTAATTTCCTGGGGAAGGCTCCAGGAAGGCTTGTCCTCGGGTAAAAGCTATTCCCAGTAGGTGAAAAAAAGGGAAGTTTTCAGACCACCGCACACTTGGAGGTTTCACTTTCAGCGTGGTGTGGAGCCGACAAATAAACCTCTTCTGAGTTGGCGCTCCTTCCCCTCCAGCCCCACCCACTGCCTCTCTGCTTTTCCAGATTCATGCGAGTGTTTTGGTTAACTTTATCCCCTCCTGTGTGACTGTTGCTCTACCACAGATTAATGCGGGGCTTCTGGAGCTGACAGGACTAGGCTGAGTTACAGGAACAAGCTACATGCCGAAGGGAAGCACTGCAGATTGTGGCCGGTCCCGTCCCAGTGATACACCCGCACATCTGGACAAGAGATCATGTGACAGCTTGAAAAGCCAGAAACATATCCTGGATACCATAAAAAATAGTTCCGTTAAATTAAAAAGGCTTTAAATACTGGCTCAGCTGGTTTGGGGGTCTTTATGTCTCTCTTTCTCTTTTTTCATTGTTCTGGAATTCGCTGTAGGATTTGTGATTGCGGAAGACTGTGAACCCATTGGACTGTGAATTTGCAAGTTTTTTGAAAGTTCAGCCAGCCCTTCTCTACTGTCGTAACTTTGGGCATGGCTTGTTGATTTGGGGATCGGGACTTGGTATCTTGGTAAAAAACAAAACAAAACAACACATTCGAATAAAAAAAGAAACTCTCCCCTTTCCCACTTGCCAGCCCCTCCCTCAGATGCCCCCAAGAAAACCATCAAAACCCTTGGCCAAATCCGGTCTCCTTTGACAATATTTAAGAAAGATCCTGTAGGGTATTAAGCTCTAAAATAGTATCGGTGAAGAGAAATGTCATAGTTGTCTTTGGATAGAATCCAGAACAGATTGGAAATAAAGAGATGAATGGATGTGAAACACCAAAGTATGGTCAAGACTTGATTCCTGCAACTCTGAAAAAAAATCTCTATTTTCTTTTCCTTACGCAAATAAAACATTCTTGTGTTGCCCACTGGACATATCTTTCTCCCTGATTTACCAAGATTGCAGAAACCAGGATTAAACAAGGCACCCATTCCAAAACCAAAAATCTGTTTTCTCAAACTATCGAAGAGTGAATGACTTTGAGAATGGAGCATGCAATTAAAAGACAAAAAAGGAAAATCGTGCCTCGTTTCTTTTTCAAGAATGGACAGCCAATCAGGCAGAATGGTCTCTGTTGGCATTTGCCTTATCTGCTTTTAATTTAGGAAAAAGTAGCCAAAGCAATATTGGTAAAATACCACCGGCTCTGGGTTTTCTAAAATATGTGAAATCATGTTATTTTCACCTATTCATTAGTTCAGTACTTCTCTTCCCACCATTGGACTGTCACCTTCAGCCAGGACCTTGTCTGCCTTGTTCTCTATTGAGTCCTCAGCCTCCAGAACAAGGTCTCGCCAACGCCACTGCCTGGTTTCGAGCTGGGTGTCTCCGTTTGCCCCTCCAGATGCACTCTGTACCTTTGCTCACCTCATTCTGTGCCCCGGGGCTGACGCCTATGACGTGTCCATGGGCTCTGTGATGGTTAAGTTTATGCTCCAACTTGACCGGGTCAAGGGATCCCCAGAGAACTGGTAAAGTATTGTTTCTCGGGGGTGTTTCTGACCGTGTTTCTAGAAGAGATTAGCATTTGATTTGATAGACCGAGTAACGTGGGTGGGCATCCAATTCATTGGGGTCCCAACTGTAACAAAAAGGCCAAGGAAGAGTGAATTCTCTTTCTCTCTTGTTGAGCTGGTATGTCCACCTCTTCCTGCCTTCAGATATCAGAGATCCTGGTTCTTGGGCCTTTGGACTCCAGGATTTACACTGTGGCCCCCAGTTCTCTTACACCACTGACTTTCCTTGCTCTATAGCTGGCAGACAGCAGATTGTGGAACTTCTCAGCCTCCATAACCACATGAGCCAACGCCTATCATCAATCTCATACCTGTCTGTATATATCCTATTGATTCTCTTTCTCTGGAGAACCCTGGTTGACACAGGCTCCCTGGCCCTCCAGCTTCCCTCTGGAAGCCAATGAAAGCACCAGGGAGTATCAGCATCCAGCTGGCTGAGTCTCTGGGCTGCAGCCACAGCCCCTGTCCACCCCAGGGATGGTAAAACCTCCCTTCTTCTACTCCCAGGATCCTGTACTATCCCTTGTAATAGTCTCTTCATTAAACTCAGAAAATGACTCCTTTTGAGTTTATCTGTTTCTACCGTTATCTGTATTCTGCTGGGGTCCTGACTAAGGAAATTAAGATTTATTGAATGAACAAATGAATGAGGCTTCACTGTAGTGAGCCATACTTCTGCATAATTGCAACACGTTGGTTCCAGAGCCATTTCCTCCCAGGTTCAATTCTTTAGAAATGTAGTTGTGGGCTTCCCTGGTGGCGCAGTGGTTGAGAGTCCGCCTGCCAACGCAGGGGACACGGGTTCGTGCCCCGGTCCGGGAAGATCCCACATGCCGCGGAGCGGCTGGGCCCGTGAGCCATGGCCGCTGAGCCTGCGCGTCCGGAGCCAACGGGAGAGGCCGCAACAGTGAGAGGCCCGCGTACTGCAAAAAAAAAAAAAAAAAGAAATGTAGTTGTCACCATTAGTTCAAGACTCCAAGGATGCGCCGGAGTTGTTTTTCTCCAGTAAAAACCCACAATCTGCTCCAACCCCTTATTGGTTTCTCTTGTGATCAATGATATGAACAAACAGCAGTTTGCAGCATTTAGAAAGATCCATTATTGAATCACCTACCTATCCATTAATTAATTAATTAATTAATTCATCATTCAAGAAAAATTTAATAAGCCCCTACCATGTGCCATGCATCTGGGGAGGGCAATTTTATTTCATCTTGCGTGCCCCCTGGTAGATTCATAGAGCATGGCACTGAAGTAAATTCTGAAGCAGTCTGAAATCAGTGGGAAAATGTGCCAAGATCAATTAGTAATGTCTGCCATGGATAGAGGAATGGAAGCACATACGATCAGTTTTTACAGGACCTGTATTTGCCATCTGTGTGTTAATGAGTAAGCAAAAAAAAAAAAAGCAATATAAACCCTAGTAACAAGCTTATTTTTGCCTCCCATTTTGCTGCCTCATGTTAAAACTGCGTGCTTGCTCAAAGTCTTCTGATATATAATAACTACCTCTCCTCAGACGCACCCAAATGATTATTTGATTGTACAAAGACATCATTGACCCGAAAGTGCCTATTTTCATTATTTACCTTCTGGATTGTATTTGCTGGGTTACAACACACAATTAAATGGAAAGTTTTTCTGTCTACTTGCCTGAAAGGGAAGTCGTGGACTGCAATGACCAGCCAGCCCCCAACCTTAGTTAAGATGAAGATTTGCTAGCAGGTTCTCATCACTTTTTGGTAAATTGTCACAACCATCACTCAGGAGTCAAAGGCATCCTTTACAATAGCTTTTCTCTCCAGACTGGTCTTCCTGGATTTTTTTTAATAAGGAAAAACACATGAGAAAACTTACTCTCCTTAGCTTTTCATTCTCGATTAATCAATTTTGGTTCTATAGCCAGCTCAACTCATAAGACACTGGATTTGACCTACAGATTCCTTGAATTGAACTTCCTGCGTCCTGGGTACACATTCCTCTGGGGGCAAGTTTCCTGATTGCCCTGTTTGGCACCTAATTCTCTTTCTTAAACCCTGTTTCTTTAATACAAGCTAGCTCAACAGCCCTGGGAAAACCATTTACCCTCTCTCTGGGCCTTCATCTGACAGGAGAGGGTTCCATAATAAAAGCTAATAATTGTTGAGCACTTACTTTGTGCCAGGCTGTGTAATAGATATTTAAATGCGTACATAGTTAGTACTAAATTATTACACTAAACATGTAATAGATGCTTCACATCGAGCGTCAGCAACTCTTCCTATAAAGGACAATACAGCAAATATTTCCAGATCGCAGGCCATATGTTCTCTGCTGTGGTTACTTAACTCTGCCACTACAGTGTGAAAACAGCCACAGACAATGTGTCAGCAAATGAGTGTCATTGTATTCCAATAAAACTTTATTTACAAAAACAGCCAGTAGGCTCAGGGTGGCTCAACTTTGCCACCCTGGCTTGATAAGAATTTTCCCATTTAATTTTTGTAACAAGCCCATAAGATAGGTACTAGTTAACTAGATAGATTAAGTCACTTTTCTGGGGTCACTAAGACGGGAAGAGCCAGGATGCAGACCCAGACTAGTGGCCCCATGTTTAAACCACCCTTCTGAGTTTCTAAAAGCACCAAACATTGACCCACGCCCTGCACAGGTGCCTCCTGGGACCCTCAGCATCCCAGCCTGAGTCCTATCAACTCTCTCCTATCCCCCTTAACCTCTCTCAAAAAGGTTACCCTTCTCAGGCATTCATTTCCTCTTAACTCACTGTCTGTCCTCAGCAAGGAGTTTGGCATCAACCCCAGAAAGTCCTAAATCCTCTTATATTCTGAATATTAAGTCCTCTGCCAGACTGGGGTTTCTCTCAGTCTACATACAATTGGAATGAAATCACCAGATGAAACCGAAGAGATCACATTTGAACAATGCCTGTTCATTGAATATGTTGACTATCTCGTGGTTTTGAGTTTGAACCTGTAGTTCCACTGTCAATTTGCCATGTGACCCGAGGTGTACCATAATCTCTTGGTTTCTTATCTATTGAGGGGTGATTTAAAGAAAAACAACCCGTAAGTTTGTGGTGAACACTTGCCAATAGAAGCATTATGCAGCCATGGAGATACGGCATGCAGTGATGCCAAGCCAGACCTTATTTCTTTTTCCTTTCTCATTTCCGTGTTTTGAGGGATGGCTGTAGAAGTATTTTACTCACTGCCGGTTAGTGGTTTGTGTCCAGTAGTGCTTCTGTCCCAGGAGGGTGAGCATGTGTGGTGGAAGCATCGCTTTCAAGCTTTGGTTCCTGTCATCTATGTTGGGTTACACTCCAGCCGAGGGTGGACCCATGGATCCACCCACTCATTGGGTCAATATTTATTGTGTGCCAGCTCTGTGCCAGACACAACACAGCCTGGGAATATGGTGGTGGACAACACAGACTAGATTCCTAGAGTCTAGCTAGACCCACAGACACTCAACCACTCCTTAACCAGGGTTGTAATGACATGCCTGACAAGTGCTGCAAAGCAAGCTGGTGCCATGAGCACTTAGGACAAAGAAGGACTCCAAACAGAGGTGAGGAGAGTCCAGGGAAATACTGCCTTGCACATGGCTGCCTCCTCCTCCTGGCTGCTGACCCTGGCTGTGTAAAGGACCTGAGGACAGAAGAAGCTGGGTGTTCTGAGGAAATGAGGTCAGGTGCTAGGGGCCTTGTGGGTATGAGTTGAGGCCAGAGAGGTAGGCAGAGGCCAGAAGGGGCAGTGCCTTGTAGGTCATGGGAGGGAGTATTGACTTTATCCCAGAGATAATAGAAAACTATTAATAGTTTTAAAAGGTGTTGAATAGGGAGTAACATGATCGTGGAAGGGCTAAGAATGTATAAGCTCAAAAGGATATTGATTGATCTTAAAGCTTTTGAGGTAAAAATGTGACACCAACCAACTTTCTCAACCTTCTCTCCCTGTATTTCTTTCTATTCTCCTTCCCTTCTCTCAAACAGATGGGTCTTTTTTATGTTCCTTGAATCCCCACTACACTGCCACACCCTGCTCCTCACTGGAGGGTTCTCTCTACTTCTAGGTGCTCATCTAAGCCCTGCCATCCTTCAGAACCAGTTCACGTCTCACCTCCTCCATGAAGCCTTCTTGGGTGGCCCTTCAACAAATTACAAAATATAGTCAGCCCTGTAAACAAATAAGGAGGGGAAAGACTAATCTCTCACTTCAGTCTTTCCCTCTAAAATCCTTTCCAAAAGTCCCAGTTCCAGGCTTTCTCTCCAAACCAACTTGTATTTTCTCTCACCAGGAAATTGTCTGCTGGCCATGAAACACTACCTGGCTCATCCAAATCCTACTCATCCTTCAAGATGGACCTCAGAATCACTCCTCACAGGAACCCTCCCTGACCACTCCTGTGGGAAGAGACTTTGATCCATCCCTCCTCTCGAGTACTGTCTACTTACTGATTAATGTCAGTTAAGAAGACAAAATGAAACAAAGCAAACAAATCCTTGTTTGCACATCTATCTTGTTCCCTTGCTTGACATAAGAATCTTGAAGTGTGGGGACCATGCTCTGTGACTCTTCCTACAATTCTTTTCACTGACACAGCATCCTGTAGATGCTCAATAAATACATGTTTCCTGATATTTCTTGGTCTGTGGTCACATACTCATTTGTATGCCTGGCTTTGTGGAAGATGAGAGGCTTCTAACCTTGTCCCTTGAAGTCCTTCTCCATCGCTGTTGTCAGAGTGGCAATCCTAAAACTTACTTTTGTATCATTTCCCTCCCTTGAGCCATCATCTTGGCTCCTCACTAACCATGTGATAAAATCTAGACTCCTTGGAGAGCGCCTCCCCACACTTTTACTGTGTTTTAATTTTCTACTGACGTGTAACACGTTACCATGAACTTAGCAACTTGAAACAACTCATATTCATTATATGGGAGCCTGGGCCTGACTTAGCTTGGTTCTCTGCTTCAGAGCCTCAACCAAGTTGCAATCAAGCTATCAGCTATAGCTGTGGTCTCATCAGAGGCTCAAATGGGGAAGAATTCACTTTTAAATTCACTCTGATTTTTAGCAGAACTTATTTCCTTACGGCGGCAGGAGTGAAGTCTCCTTTGGCTATTAGGAACCTCCTACAGTTTCTTGACATGTGAGCTTCCACTTACTTAGAGAGCACTTGCTTTCTCACAGGTGACAAGGGAAGGAAAAACTCCAGGGCAAGTTTTCCAGGAGTCTTATGTAATGGGTTAGAATCAATACCGTCACTTTTGCCATATTTTATTGGTTAGAAGTAAGTCATAGGACCTTTCCATTCCCAAAGGGAGAGGATTATACAAGGGTGTGAACAATAGGAGGTGGGGATCTAGGGTCTGTCTGCCGCAGACTGTAGCTCCCTCTATTGCTTCTGAAAAGTGGGCTCCAGCAATGCCAGATGTTTCTACTTCTGAAAAACATACCACCTCCTTTTACATTTCTGGGAACTTATATATGCATTTGTATCTGACTGCAGTGTCTTCTATCTTAGAAAAATTGAATCATTCCTTTCTCTGATATTTCTGTTCTCTGGACCCATATCTGTGGCCATGCTCATCAGGCAGTGGGTACCTTACTTGTATATCTCTGCAGTATTAGACTCTAATTTCTTTAAGATTGGGGAATATGTGTTCTTCATTTCTTTATTTCCAGTGCTCACATCTAACATAAACCTGGAGCAGAAGTGATGTATGCCACAGCTGCACAAAATGTGTAAAAGTGGTTTACTTAATGGGAAATGAGCATTGATCTAAACTGGAGGTTTGCAACCTTTTCACTCTCATACTCCATAAATAAATTTTGAAAAGTTATTTGCCCTTCCCGTCAGATGTTTTTGAGTTGTTATCTATAATTAGTCAGCTTCCTTTTTTTATTTTATGTTTTTAAATTTTTATTTTATAATTGAAGTATAGTTGATTCACAATGAGCTAGTTTCAGGTATACAGCAGAGTGATTCAGTTATACATATACATATATCTATTCTTTTTCAGACTCTTTTCTGATGTAGGTTATCACAGAATACTGAGTGGAGTTCTCTGTGCTATACCGTAGGTCCTTGTTGATTATCTATTTTTTATATGTATACAATTATATATATATATTTTATATATGGTAGTGTGCATATGTTAATCCCATCCTCCTAATTTATCCCCCTCCCACCTTTCCCCTTTGGTAGCCACAAGTCTGTTCTCTAAGTCTGTGAGTCTGTTTCCGTTTTGTAAATAAGTTTGTTTGTATAATTTTTTAGATTCCACATATAAGTGATATTATATGATTTGTCTTTCTCTGTCTGACTTACTTCACTTAGTATGATAATCTCTAGGTCCATCCATGTTCCTGTAAATGACGTTATTTCATTCTCTTTTATGGCTGAGTAATATTCCATTGTATATATGTACCACATCTTCTTTATTCATTCATGTCGATGGACACTTAGGTTGCTTCCATGTCTCGGCTATTGTAAATAGTGCTGCGACTAACATAGGGGTGCATGTATCTTTTAGAATTATGTTTTTCTCTGGCTATATGCCCAGGAGTGGGATTGCTGGGTCATATTCTAGCTCTATTTAGTTAGCTTTTATTAGGTTATGACGCTACAACAAATGCACCCAAATCTTATTGGCTTATTGTAACAAGGTCTTATTTCTGGCTTACCTGATATGTTGGCTGCAGGTTGTTTATGGATCTGTTCCATATGTCTTCTCCTTCCAGGACCCAGGCTGAAGCAGCACCTGCTGTTTGGAACATGACATGCTTGTGGCAGAGGGAAAAAAAGAGCTCTGGCAGAACCATGTGGTGACTTTTAAAGCCGCTGTGCGGCTATGACATACATCATTTCTGCTCACATTCCATGGGCCAAAGCAGGTCATAGGGGAGAGCCTGACCCGAGTATATTCCTTTTATAAGAATGGGGCAGCAAACAATTGGAAATAAAAATACAATCTATCACACCGTCTAAAATTTTTTAGTAAGTTTAATAGTTGCACATGTTATAATTTCTGGCATATTGCATATGTGCTTTACATATATTTTGTCATAACCTTAGAAACTCATTCAGTTTGAGAACATTTCCACCCACATAAAACCCCCCTGGCAAAGGTGGTTCGCATGTTCAAATAAATCAGTCGGATCAGCCTTGCCTTTTGTCAGGAAAAAATATCTAACTTAAAATTTTAAATCAAATATACTTGTTGATATGTTCCTTGGCAATTATTTATTTCTAATTTGTAGATAGGTAGATAGTCCCACAGTTAAAGTCAGAGTCCTGCCATTAATTGGTTTCCTGGAAGAAAAAAGGTTCTGCCCTTTTACTAATTCTTACTAAAGTCCTCATTGCTTTGCTGCCAGGGAGTTCCTTTCGGAACAATGCATTATCAAATTGCTCCTTGTTTGGTGTCCCAGAGGTTTTTACTCACCAAAGTCATACTCCAAAGCAAGACTTGGATGGGCAAGAAATAGACATATTTTGTCAAGTAAGAAAATGGTGACCTTGAAAGGGGAAGTGAAAGCAGATGCCACAGACTGGTGGTGCTGATCTAAGAGAATTTATGGAAGTTTAGGGTCTGGAAAAGTATTCTCTTACATTATTCTTTTTTTAAAAAAATTATTTATTTTAGGTTTGGCTGTGTTGGGTCTTCGTTGCGGTGCGTGGGCTTTCTCTAGTTGCAGCGAGAGGGGGCTACTCTTCGTTGCAATGCGCGGGCTTCTCGTTGCGGTGGCTTCCCTCGCTGTGGAGCATGGACTCTAGGCGCACAGGCTTCAGTAGTTGTGGCACGTGGGCTCAGTAGTTTTGACGCACGGGCTTAATTGCTCCACGGCATGTGGGATCTTCCCAGACCAGGGATCGAACCCGTGTCCCCTGCATTGGCAGGCAGATTCTTAACCACTGCGCCACCAGGGAAGGGAAGCCCCCTGTTACATTATTCTTGCCTGAAAGAAAGTCTTTGGACCTCGTAGGAGTATACACACCCAGTGTGAGGATTATTTCCATAAGATATAAGATGCTATAGACATAGGTGAAGGTAAAATGAATGGAAAGACCTCAATGAAAAAAAGAACCAGAATGAAAAAAGTGGAGTAAAAGTCTCAAATCATATAGAAAATGTGTGAAAGTTGAGAAGTAAAAACTTTCCTTGGCTGAAGCTGGCTAGGGAGATGACACAAATCTTCCCCTTCCAGGAGAGAAGGAGAAATCAGTGATGGGGTTGGAGAAGGAGGGAGAGTTTGGGGGTGGATCCTGGAGTGAGGGGTAAGCCTAAGAGAAAAGGGTCCTGGACACCAGCCCATGAAGGATGACTACGTTGGTGCCAGTTTGAGGAAACATCACGTACGTGGTCTCTTGAGTTGATTTCAGAGGAAGTTTCAGGAATCATTGATTTCATCTGCTCGTCACCAGCATGATTAATACATGTTTCAGGACACACACACACACACACACACATACACACACACACACACACACAAACTCTTATTAATGAAGCCCGTATGCCTTATACAAGAAACAGATCACAAAGCTCTGGAAATACTTTCCAGGACATTTCCTGTCCCTGCCCACACCCCTCCATCACCCACAACCCACCACTACTTTTCCTTCCTTTCCTCACCTTCTCTTACTCTTTCTTCTCCTTTGCTTGTTTTCTTCCCGTTTCCTGTTGTTCCCTTTTGCCTTCATACTCATCCCCAAAGGCTTAACCCTGCCTCAGTTTTTTTAGTCAGCAATTGACACCGATTTAGAAAAACAAATGAACATTCCCTGCGCCTCGTCTCAGCCAAGCTCAGGAATTTTTTAGTTTTGGAAGAGTCTCTTGGCTGGAAAAATGAATCAAGAAGGTGATAAGGTATTGTTGAAAGTCTCTAGCCAGGTACGATGTGGCACAGCACGCAAGGGCTTACTTAGGACCGTATCTGTATTTATTACTAAAAAATAAGAGTTTGTATAGAATTGTAAGGTGTCAGGAAGTGGCAGAAACTTAGAGACCATCTAATTCAAAGTGTCCATTTTACAAAAGAGGAAACTGAGGTCAGAGAGGGGAAAAGATTTGTCCAAAGTCACATAGGACTGGCAACTTTTGACCTTATAGTCCATTGTCTATGGGGAAAGCTGGGACCCAAGTGTCAAAAGTCCAGGGGCAACCATTTATTAACATGCAGAGGTAACCAAGTCCACAAACATGTATGTAGTAGTTACAGCAAATATAGTAGACATAGTGGGCACTCTCTGCTCTTTACCTCCTTTCTTTGATTGAATATATTCAGCTCTTATTTATCTAAGAGTGGGATACCTATGGTGCTTCAGTGAGTTATTTGCCTATTTGTAACCATGTGGTTATATTTTAGGTCCAGCTGGAAGGGAATTGGGGCTGCACACAGACAGGGGTATATATCTGGGGCATGTATCTCCGATTGAAGTCTTAAGCAAAAATATGCCTGATAGTGAGGTCGTCCAACATTATCTATTCTCCTAGGAAGCATTTGGCTGGGAATTAGGAGAACTGGGTTCTAATCCCACCTTGCCACTGGGTTTTCTCTGAATGGACTTGGGGAAGTCCCTTCCCCTCTCTGAGACTCCATATCAGCATCTTTAAAGGGCAAATAACACCTCAGGGAGTAGCGAGAAGCTAACGAAGTGATGAGTGTAAAGCACGTGATGTGATTAGGTGCTGCAATGACGTAGGAATTTTAATTTTTATTACCACCTTTCATTGCCATAGGGAATTCAGGATTTTTTAACAGGTGAACAATGTCCTCGTGCAGGCTTTCTGATTGCACTTCAATCCCTGCCAAGTGTCTCCCCTTCAGAGGGACTCCTCTGACAAACCCCTTGCCATCTGCTGTGCTACCCAATCCCTTTAGTTCACTCTCAATCCTCTTAACCAAGTCTATTTTTACCTCTAGCCCCTATCACCCCCTGCCACGTTATGAAGTAGTTATTTTCTTTTTCCACTATTTAACTGTAAGACCCAGGAGGGCAGGGACTTTGGCAGTGTTGCCTACCTCCTTATTCCCAGGGCCTAGAACAGGCAGTGCTGGCACGAAGTGCATGTTCTATAAACATTTACTGATGCATGAATGAGCTCAGGAACCTCTTGAAGGAATTTGACGCAGGCATCTGTAGCTGGAGATGAAGTAGGTACAGGAGGACAAGGGGGGTGATTCCAGGCGGTGGTGACAGCTTGGGTGATGCACAAATTCAGATTTCATGGCCTCTGTGGATATTTTGAATGCCCAGAGATACTGGAGCACTTCTTTCAGAATTTTATCTCTACAGCTCCAGTGATATAAAAGACCAGGAGGGTGAGGCATCAGCAACCCAGCAGAGTGAGGTGTGTTCCTACCGCCATCCATCTAGAGACGTGGATGGAGCTGGGATGGCGGTGGGGAACAGCTCATTCTCAAAACACTATTGCAGGAGCAGTGAGGCGAGGAGAAGGTCAGGAAAGGAGGCAGAAGCTTGTGGCACTTCGAGGAGACCCTTCCCCATCTTCAAGTGTGAGCCAGCCTCTGCCAGATGCTACCAACTGTTTGCCCAACCTTGGAAGCTTGTTGATGTGACAGTCATGGAAGCTAATGGAAGCTTCTGGTTTTGTGAGCTGAGTAAAAGAATCCACTCACAGAGAGCCTTTCGAACACTTAAGGGAAATACACCTGGTTCCTCCTGAGAACCAGTAGCACAGAGATCTCGAAGTGACCCTGCTCTGAGCTGATTTTCAAAGTGCTGGGCTGATAAAACCGGCCGTTGCCCGAAAGTCAGTCTCAAGGATCTTGACTTCTATGCTGATACACAAGGATCTATTGTATTGTAATATACTATGTTATAGCTTATCTATGTATAGTATTCTATATGTATGCACACACACACACATCTTCTGTGTGTAAGAAAAAGGCAGCAGAGAGAAAGAAGCAGGAGAGAGAAACGAGGCGATGTCCTGTTCATCACAATGAGTGGTGTTGACCACAGGCAAGGGGCCTCGTGGCATCCTCTCCTCCTGAATTTTCAGCGCCCCGAGCGCCCCGGCGGTTCTCTGGAATCCTACGCGAGGCCCTGATCTCGAGATGGTCCGAGCAGCATTTGCAAGAAATGACAGAAAAAAGGCTAAATGCCGCTGATCCCTGCTGCCGTCCCGGTGGCCGTGCTGGTGGAATGCCAGCCACCCAGAACCCCACTCTGGTAGCTGCTCGGTTTGTGTTTGGACGTTACCCCCGCCCCTGCAGTCCACAGACCCGGGGCTGCCTGTCAGCAATGTGGAGTCATTTTCTTTTCCGTTCTAGTTTCATGCCTGGGCTTCCCGGGGTCCCGCCAGGCACATCCATTAGGGGTCTGCCCTGGGCTGGGGGAAGCTCTGGGATGGGATTCTGTGGGGTCAGCTGGGCTTCGCCTGTGCTCCTCTCTCCTGAGGAAACAGATGACTCTTCTGGGTGTGTCCGAGTGTGGTAGATGAAGGAGGAGTTGGGGACATGGTCCCTGGTGCTCCCTAGGGGCCTGGGAGAGTGTGTGGGAGAGCCACCCTCCACCCCTGTGCTCTCCCTCCACGTTTTCTCTCTCCTGTGGTCAACCACAGGGTTTGAAAAGGCTCCTTTGGTGTAGCTCTGGGGTCCCTGACCTCTCTCCAGTCCTCCTGCCTTAAAGCAGTGGGGCCCATCTTGGGATCTTTTCAGCTTTCTGTGAAGATCTGGGCAAGCTGCTTTTCTCCTCAGGAGGCTTTGTCCCCGCCAGCCAAGTCATGTTCCACTGAGGTCATGGGAGATGGATTATTTTACACAGGCATCTGCAAATGACGGTTCAAACTTGAATCTACAAGTAGGTGTTGATGGCAGAGACTCCCAGGCATCTGTTTCCATCCCTCTGGCACCCCCATCCCCAGCATCTGCTCCACACCTTTCCTGCCTTGCAGAAAATTTCTGCTCTCCTCTGAGTTTCAGTCTTCCCTGGTGGTCAGTAGGAGCTATGACACGGGGAACCCAGAGCCGGGGGTGCCTGGGAGCCTCCGGGGGTCGTGGGGTTGTCTGCCCGGTGCAGTGGGTTAAAGACTCAAGCTGGATGGCATTTGAAGTAGCCCGTGATACAGAAACTCACCCATCAATTGCCAACGTGTGTGAGGAGGACCACACATGGCTGTTTCCTTTTGTAATAGTCGCCCCTCCTTGCCCTCCACCTCACGTTAGACTCAGGATCCTGCTACATCCAGCGGAGTTTCTCTTGGCACAATCCTGGATTTGTCTCCATTTTTGACGTTAAGGCACAGAACGATTGTTCTCAAAGACAGTGAAAGGGAAAATGGAAGAATTGTGACCGAGTCCCCGCATCCACCTGTTCCTTCATTTCCTGCCTCTAAGGAGGTTTAGTTGGTACCATGGCTGCTTCTCCCTCTCCTTAGCCCCACAGCCTGCCCCTCCTTCTCTAAACTCTTTCAGACATTCTGCTATCAGAGAAGGAGAATTTTAGAACAGCCCACAATAAAGATTGGACAGCTGGAATATGTTCTATTCTGAGATTTTTCTCCCCAGTCAGCTTTGAAAAATTGTTAACTCGGACCAAGATTCCTTAAACTCCAAAGGTGCAGAGAGACTGTGAATCGTAAAGAGGCCAGGGCTTTAAAGCACCATGACTTCCCTCCTTCTCCACACCCAAATTGGTAATTGATGGTCAGTTATTCCATGGAATTGGAATAACTGACTTCTAAAACTCTTCCAAGTTGAGTGCAATGTCCTCAGCAACATATATTAAAATCAGACCCTGATATCTTACTCGAAAATCTTCAGTGCCTCATGGCCACCTGCAAGATGAAGTCCAAAGATTTAGCCAAGCTGCTAAGGACAGTTGTTTAGGTTGTACACTGCAAAATGCTAATGACTAATGACTCATACTCGGCACAGTCATGCTAAGGCCCTGTGATAAGCAAAGCATTCAATGCTCTTCACAGTGCATGTTCGAGCAACTCTTCTAATCTTCTGTTCCCTAAGCCTGTAGGTGTACCTTACCTTTAGCCAGGCTGGTTTCACTGCCTCTAAACACATCTTAAAATCCCTACATCTGGGACTTCACAGAGACTCTTCCTTTAGCGTAAGGAGTGCTGCTTCCTCATCTCCACCTAGTTGAGTCTTCCCAGTGCTTCAAAACCTACTGATTTTTAATTTTTATACAATTTTTAAAGGTTACTTTCTATTTACAGTCACTACAAAATATTGGCTGTATTCCCCGTGTTGTACAGTACATCCTCGAGCCTGTCTTACACCCAGTAGTTTGTGCCTCCCATTCCCCCACCCCTATGTTGCCCCCCCAACCCCGCTTCACTCTTCCACTGGTAACCACACGTTTGTTCTCTATATCTGTGAGTCGGCTTCTTTTTTATTATATTCACTAGTTTGTTGTATTTTTTAGATTCCACATATAAGCAATGTCATCAAGTCTGTCTGACTTGTTTCACTTAGCGTAATACCTTCCAAGTTCATCCATGTGGCTGCAAATGGCAAAATTTCAAAGCCTCCTTTAAGTTTCACCTTCTCTGTGACATTTTCCCTGCCCACACCACCTGGAAGGCATCCTGTTTCTTCTGTACTTCTGGAGTTTTTGTGATCAACAGACCCCTTGAGACAGACTACCCACAGCTGGAATTTTAGTTTTCTTCCCGTGAATTCTATGTCTCTAAGTAGACTGTGAGCATTTGAAGACCGAGCCACGTCTAACATGGCCTGGATATCCTGCGGCACCAGACACAGCGCCTGACACACAGTAGGTGCTCATTCAGTTCGTGACCCCCGGGCTTGTTGGTTCCAGTTGCTTTGTGAGCCATCCACTCACCCTCTCTCCCACCCCCTTGTTATTTTATTCCAGTTCCTGGAATTTCATAATAACAGAGATGGTTCCAAAAAGCCGATACAGACCATTTCCTCCAAATAAACCCATGTTTTCATATGACAAACGCTGGAGCTTTCTATAAAAGAAACCCCTCTGTTTGGGTTCCATCAAACATGCCAAATAATAATGACAATAAAACAATATCCATTTATTTAGTGTTTCCTAATGATAGGCACATGGACTAAATACATACGTTAGCTTCTTTAATCCTCAGCAAACCCTATTTTCCCAGCTTTACACGTGAATAAATGAAGCCTAAAATAGGTAAAGCAATTTGTCTTAAGTCACAGAAGTAGTTGGTGATGACCCCAGGATTTGAACCCAGTCTTTCTGAATCTCAAGGGTCTTTTTTTTTAATAAACTTTAAAAAAAATTAATTAAGTTATTTACTTATTTATTATTTTGGCTGGGTTGACTCTCAAGGGTCTTAACCACTGTGCTGATAGGCAAGGTCTCCCGGGTCTGGCCTGCAACACTTTTGAAGGGCATCCTTGCTGTCAGACATTCTGTGGGCTCAGGGCTGACCCGGCTACGGACAGAGGCCTCAGTCCTCAGAGCGTGTGTGCCAGAACTAGTTAATAGGCCTTATCTTTAGAATGAAGCCATTGGATCTGGTCCCTTCCTGTTCTAAGAATTTATGAAGCTGCAAAAAAGTAAAGACATGGCCCTTGCTCTCAGGAATTTACAATCTTGTTGGGGGGCGGTGGGGGTGGGAGGCGGCGGAGCTGGGCAGGGAATAGAAACCTCAGGAGAGAAAGAGCCAGCTAAGGTAGACTATGTCCCAGCCAGGCGAATGCATGAGGTCCACTGGTTCAAGGACATCAGAGGATCAGAGAAGCCGGTGCTATTGCCTTGCAAGCAGAGCAAGCTTGGATCTGCCGTCAGAGGGATACCTTTTTCCCAAGGACGATGAACTTGACCTAGGGCCGGGCTGGGGGCAGTGGAACTGCCGGAGGAGAGGCACATATCACAAACCCCGGGATGTTTATCAGCCAGACCAGTTTGACCCTTCAATAAGATGTTTCTTGAGCAAATTTTTTGGAATTTTGGTGGGCTCTGACCTGCAGTTTTCACTTCCAAAATAACTTGACTTTTCTAAAGTGGTAATTTCATTTTCATGATAATACTAAACTGAAGCCATATGATCCCTAATGGGAAGCAGGTCTTGGGCCGCAGAGTTGCCAAGAAGCAGTAAGAAACATGCTTATTCTACTACTTTGCTTGAGGCACTCAGCATTTTTGAATGCCTGGGCAGAAATATAGTTTTTTAAATAAAGCCAACCCCTGAGAGAGGAGGGGGCGAGGGGAGGGGGTGGTTAGATATGGGAGAAGGAGTTTTTTGTTAATCCAAAGAGAGGAAAATAACACTTTATTTTTGTGCTTAAATTTTCCCGTCTGTCTGTGCCATCTTTTGACATGAGTGAAATCGGGATGTGTCCTATGGGTCTTGGGGTGGGTGTGGAGCTGATGTTCTTTCAACTCTCAAATCTGCGGTTCTGATCGCCTTCAGCCCAGCAGGGACGACTTCATGAGGGACAGTGGGAATGATTCCTTTTTCTATTTTCTTTCCCACATCACTTCATTTGTTCTGTTAATTGTATCCTGATGAGAGACGCAGAAACTCCTTCTCCGGTGGCAGTCGGGAAATTGTCTGAATAAGTGTTTCTGGAGGGGGACAAGAAAGCAATCACAGCTTTTCTTTCACAGAGAAGCAGAAAGTCTCCCAAGGAAGGTGACTACAGAAAAGACTGACTCAAAGGAAATCTTTTAAATGATGTTTTTTTTTTAAAAGAAACAAAACAGACCCCTTTCTGAAAACAAAAATTAGATCATGGATTGAAGGCAGATCTGAACTTTCTGATGGAAGCCGATGCTGTTTTCTAAATACACTTGGGAGCTCGGTAATCTCATGGTGGTTGATGAGACTCTTCCTTTCCTGCTGCCCTCAGTTTCCTGCGAGGCACCATTTTAGACAAATCTGCTGGAGGAGACTCTGGGTTTTGTGGCTGTGTCCCACCCTGTCAGTTAATACCCGCCTGAGGGTTGCTGGAGCCTCCGCTGGCTGGCTGGCAGCCACGTGGGTCTCTTCCTTGTGGAGGGCAGCATCCCTCAGCATCCCAGTCCCTCTGTCCCCTCTGCTCGCCCTGCCAGCTCTGGCATTGGGCCTTTCTGCCAGGGCTGCCCATGGCTGGGCTGTACCAGAAGAATCCCTGGTTTGATTCTGATTCTCCCTTTCCTACTTAGCACACCTCTGTAGGAAAGAAAAGATATAACAGGAACCACGAAGAAGGGAGCAAGGAAGGGGCAAAATTGATGTGGGGAAGCAGAGAGCTGTAGATTTCAGCGTTAACGGTTGCCTGTAAAAAACCACTGCCCCCTGGGTTGGGTAAGGGTAGCCCAGAACTTGGGTTGAAAGAGAAAGTCTCAAGGGGAAGCATATTTAGATATGCAACCACAGTGCCTCAAGATAGATGTGACTCAGTGACTTCCCAAAACACGGATTTCAGATAAATATCACATTACTGGTCTTCTTGTACTTTTCCCTTGATTTTTCTAAGGCAGTCCTTGACATTTTAAATTGAAACCCCGCTGTGACACACCCACTTCAGTTTCCAAGGAAGGCATGCAGGTGGTGAAGGTCGAGAGGGAACATTTGCTTTCTCCTGATGTCCCCAAGGACCCCCTAGGCTCCGAAGCCCGAAGAAGCCAGAACATCTGGCCCATTTCAGCAGTTTATTCGCAAGTTCAGCCAGTCATCTGGGTGTTTTGTCTATATAGTGCCAAACATCTGGGTTGACTTTTTTTTTTTTTAACCAGACTTACTAGATGTTTTGGCATTGTGTAGACAAGAATTCAATTTTTTAATAGTTATTTCTCTACTCATCTGAGATTCTTAGTAACTGGTGCTCTGGTACAATGAAGGAAAGAGATGGAAGGCTTTTTTTTTTTTTTTGCTGATTGCTTTCCTCTTTGGAGGTATCTGCACTGCTGGAAATCAGTGGTTTGACTGCTTTGCTTTTTCACTAGTAGATGAAATTGACCAAAATAATATGGTGTGTGGGTTTAACAAAACACAACTTTGGCTCCAATTCATTTTAAAAGAATTAGAATTTTAATGTTTTTTGCAAGACCTTAAAAACAGAGAATTGAGTGACTCTTAAACACAACTTACGAGGATTAGGTTATGTCTGGATTTTCATACTTATCCTTTCAAATATAACATCCTCTGTGTCCGGGTGGAGAGCTTCTTCCTATAGTTATTTATGGTCTGCTCGTGGGACTTTCACTTTTCCCTGGGGAAATCTTACCTTCACTGATAGTGTTATCATCCTGGCAACTGCCATGAAAAGAGCTGGGTTTTGCCCCCATGTTCAAGTTTCCTGTCCATCTTGATGGACAATGTACCCTCAGATTTTATTTTATGGCCATATTGAAGACAATTTTTGTGTCTTCTATAAAACTCAAGGTGAGGACATCCATTATATTTTCAAGGTCTCAAATAGAGGACTCTGTGTAATATTCCAAGTATATTTTAGCACAGGGGAAAGACTTTGTCTCATTAGGATATATGTTTCCCTTTTTGCCAAGGCTGCAAGGGAGCTTCAAGCTTAACTTAGTTTTCAAATGTTTTTACTCTTACATTGCAGGCATTTAACAAAACAATATCCCCTCTCTAATTAAATTTTTTTAGAACCTCTCTTTTTAATTTTCTATTCTGAGTCATTTTATTGCATTATAATGTTGCAAGCTCAGTGCCTAAAGTTCTAAAATATTGGTAATTATATATGTAAATACATAAAGTAAGTATGTAAAGAATATCTACCACTAAGAAAAAAGAAGCATACAGGATATTATCCATATTGAAAATTTATTGAAATGTGTATAAATAATATAAATTAAACACTATATAATTAAGTGCTAAAAAATTCCTACTAGTAGAACAAAATATAGGTTATGAGATATTAGTGGGCAGCATCCCCAGTTTATATTCTTTTGTATCGTTTTTCACAAAAACACTGATGGAGGCAATTAAGCTTCGCATAGAAGCTACGTTCTTCACAAAACCGGATTGCACAGGAGACTGTAGAAATGAACTTCTACCTGGATGACAAATAATTATTCTCTAGGGTCACATGACAAATGGAGATTTAAGAAACAGAGCAGGTTCTCCTAGGATGACATTTTCCCAAGTTCAGTTGCATGGATTGAGTTCTGATGCCACAGCTTTCAATATCTTTTTTCATAAGTCTTAAGACATAGACAAAGCATTAGATGAGGTTTTTTTTCCCCTCATGTCCATTTCTTACAATTCCTCAGGGGATGTCCTCTAAAAGTTCAAGTTTGGGACCAGTCTTGCTATGGTACTTCAGCCCTGAATTAGATCTCTCTGCCCCTTTCCCTAGTTCCTATTCAATACTTTATTGTAGTGTGAAATGAGCATTGTTATGTCTGTGAAATCAGGTTGAAACAAGTCAAGAAAAGTAAATTGCAAACTCAGTACCACATTATCACTTTATACCCTCTTCACTGCCCAACCAGCTGGGATCCCTGGGGGCCCCAAGGTTGAGCAGGTATCTAGGGAAGATTCCAGTGATCTCCCTTGCTGTCGGCTCTGGGATTTGTCTTCTAATATGCTTCCCTTCCATACAATGTGAACATGCCTACTTCAGTCACTCAGGTCTCTCCCATCTTTGAGGATTCCTCTCCCCCAATTTTTATAATACAAGTGATATAGCAGAGGCTCCATGTTATTTTTTCTGCATTAAAATTTCTCCTTTGCTATAGAAATAGTGGGCTATAAGTTAGCAGTGTGCTTTAGGTTAACTCTCTGTGGTCTGATCTTCACTCCCTTGTCCAAATTTCTGCAGGGTTTCCAATCAGCTGAGCTTTTCCATACATCTATATGCACACTTCACAAGTGCCCAAGGTGAACAGGAAGCAGAAGAGAGGAGAGCTAGGGAGTTCTCTAACTCAGGCAAGGGAGATAACTTCAGCTGGTCATCTGAATGAAGTAAGAAAGAAACTCATTAATTTCTGTTGTCTCCCACAATATCTTCAGTCTAGGGTGCCTCGGACTGGTGCATTCCAGTCAGTGTGTTGAATTAAACACTTGCTATTAAACTCCATTGAATTATTTAAAATGACGGCGACGGCGAGGCTATGATGATTCACAGAGCCCCCAGGCTGAGAATGTGCTCTTTATGAGCTCCCGAGCCCACGTATAAGTGGAATTAACTGCTTGCTCTACAGAAGTTAACAGAAGTCATGAGGGAATGACTTTTTTTTTTTTCAAAATATTGTGTCCAGCTAAAGTGAGAATTTCCAAATTAACTTAAAAATGATTAAGTCTTTTAGGAAAGAAGTTTGAATTCTCCCAGAGACCACTGGGTCACAAAATCTCAGAATTTAGGGAGATACAAGAGAACATCTAGCCCAACCCTCTCATCAGGCTCAGAGCAATGCAGTGATTTGTGCTGACACCCCAGAAACCTCTTGGTTCTGTCTTGTAGACCACAGGCCTTTGCCTGTCATTCTCCCTCCTCAAATAACTTAAACTCCTGGAAATTCATTTTTTCTGGAATAATTAGAGTGGCTAACGGAGCAGTCTGAGACTTTTTTTTTGTTTTTTTGTGGTACGCGGGCCTCTCACTGCTGTGGCCTCTCCCGTTGCGGAGCACAGGCTCCGGACGCGCAGGCTCAGCGGCCATGGCTCACGGGCCCAGCTGCTCCGTGGCATGTGGGATCTTCCCGGACCGGGGCACGAACCCGTGTCCCCTGCATTGGCAGGCAGACTCTCAACCACTGCGCCACCAGGGAAGTCCCGAAACTCACACAACTTTGTTAATCAACTATACTTCAATATGAAATAAAAATTTAAAAGAAAAACAAAGAGATTTTAAAGTTTATACTATTTAATGAGCAAGTATTAAAGTTTAATTTTCCTAAGATGTTTTTACTGCGAACATCACTTACTGTTTTTTAAGGGGAAAATATGTATCCAGCTCTTTTAGAACAAGTTCTAGATAAGATCATTTTATGTATTTTAAAGTTGGGTAGTGGTTTTGCTACAGTTAGTAATGCTCAGTGTAACCCACTTCTTGGATCTTTTCAGTGGGAGGGTATACTTGCTCTCTGCATTTACTTGATTAAAATAAGCTAAGAATTACTTGGCAATTCAGTTTATGGAAATAAACAGCTAGTTAAGATGTGAAAAAAAGGCAAGAAAAAATTGTAAGGAGAAAAGCAAAGCCTTGAAACGTAAAAGTCAAATTATAGAAGACCGGTAAGATTTCATATTTTAGCCACTCCATGGAATAGTACGTAGCCATTTAAAGTCATTCATGTGTATACCTGTTGACATGAAAAGATTTTCACATTATGCAGTTAAGTGAAGAAAGGTTACAAGACAGAAGCCTTGTTCTTTTTAGTTTTTTATGATTGATTGCAAGACACAGACACCCAATGAAGAAGTTCTATTAAATAAGAGAATCATTCTAGTTCAGTAAGATAAGGTGATTATTTTAGCTACAAAGGAATACTCATGAAATCTAGGGGTAGGAATTGCAGCACAGCCAAACATCCTGGGAACAGGCATACAGAAGCTATCAGACCCTGAAGACATGGGAAATACAAAACTCTAAGTGTTACTTTAAATTATTTCATTGCAAGGTTTTCAACTGTGGAGTTTTTGTTTTGCAGAAAAATTTCAGGGTATAGATTACAATTAAAAAAAGAGTTAAAAAATTTAAGTAAAGAATGGAAAATAAAACTATGCTTAATGCAAGAAAACTAATTAATGCCTGAATATGGGGATGTTTTTAACAGGCTTATAATTTATACTTGTTTTTTAAAGTCCATTTTTGTGTCTTAAATTGAGGACTGTAACAACATGATGATATTTTCTTATGGTTTCAATGATTACGTATCTTTAGAATTATAATAACATTATTTGTTTAGCAACGGTTCTATGCCAGGCAGCGCATAGAACTTGTTCTCTCTTTTTAAAAAAACTATTCAGTCAATAAATAATTAATAAGTACCCTCTGCGTGCCTCTTCTCTGGGTTCCAAATGTACAGGGTTGAACAATTCCATGTCTGCTTTGTAGATCTTACAGTCTACCTTGGGAGATAAGACAAGACAGATGTAATACGTTAGAAAGTCAAAGCTCTTATGAAGTAAAAAAGTTAGCTGGTGATGGAGAGGGATGGGGGGGGGCGCTGGGGACTGTTTTAGTAGGATGGTCAGAGAAGGCCTCTCTGAGGAGGTGACATTTGAGCTGAGGATGAAAGAAGGGAGGCAGCAATGCGGGGGAAGTAGATTCCAGGCAGAGTATATCAACCGCCAAGTCCCAGAGTCGGGAGTGGGTTTGGCGTGCGGAGGAAATGGCAAAATGTCCAGGGTGGCTGGAGTGGGACAATTGAAGGTGACAGTGGCAGGGGATGAGTTGGAAATGGTAGCCAAGCATCTAGGCTAGGCTCCTAGGGCTGCTATACCAAAGTACCACAACTTTGTTTGATCAGCTTAAACAGCAGATGTTTATTTTCTCACAATTCTGGAGGCTAGAAGTTTAAGATCAAGGTGTGGGGAGGATTGGTTTCTTCTGAGGCCTCTCTCCTTGGTGGATAGATGGCCATCGTCCCCTTGTGTCTTCTCAGGTCTTCCTTCTGGGTGTATCTGTATCCTAATCTCCTCTTATGAGGGCATCAATCACATTGGATTAGGGCCCATTCTAATGTCCTCATTTTAACTTAATTACCTCTTTAAAGACTCTTTCTCCAAACACAGTCACATTCTGAGGTGGTAGGGGTTAAGATTTCAACAGATGAATTGTGGAGGGACACAGTTCAACCCATAACGTCTCATTTTAAAAAAATACTTTGGCAGTTTCTAATGAAATTAAATATTCCTCTACCTATGACTCAGTAATTCCACCCATAAGTATTTATCCAAGTGAAATCACATGCCCTCCCACCAAATGCCTTGTGCAAAAATGTTCATAGTAATTGTGTGATAATAGCCTCAGAGTAAAAGCAACCCAAATGTCCATTAGCGGGCAAATGGGTCAATTCGTGTACATTCACGTAATGGAATACTCCTTAGCAATGATCTACTGATACACGTAACAGCATGGACAATCTGACAAATGTTATGTTACATAAAGAATCCATGACGCCAAAGGGTAAGTACTATATGATTCCATTTATATAAAGTTCTAACGTAGGCAAAGCGAATCTACTGCCGAGGGGATCAGAGCAGTGGCTATTTCTGGTGGTAGCAGGGGAGGGGTGTTGACTGGGAGGGAACTTTCTGGAGTCATGGAGTGTACCTTGATAGGGGTTCCTGTTAAATGGATGCATGGATGTGTGTATTTATTAGTATCAATCACCTAAGATTCATAATATGTAACTTATACCTCTAATAAAAGCTTAAATAAATAAAATCTCAATAATAATAAAAATTACCCAAGAACAGTCACAAAGTCCAAACTGTGTACTTGTTTATGGGCCAGCTTTATTTACAGAAGTATGGCAGGCGCTCTTGGGGCTGACCTGCTGGCCGGCCTCGCTGGCTCAGGGTGGCTTCCAGGCCTCCAGAACTCCTCACCCAGCTTCTTCAACTCCCAGGCCAGGCCTGAGCGCAGCTCCCCAGGGAAAGGCCTCACACCATCAAGACCGGAGGTGGTGATTGGTCAGAACGGTTGTCATCAAAAGAACACAATTGATAAATGCTGGCAAGGACGTGGAGAAAAGAGAACCTTTGCCCACTGTTGGTGAGAATGTAAATTGGTGAAGCCATGGTGGAAAACAGTATGGGGGTTTCTCAAAAAACTAAAAATAGAACTACCACATGACCCAGCAAGTCCACTCCTGAGTATACATCTGAAAAAAACAAAAATACTAATTCGAAAAGAGACATGCACCCCAATGTAGCACTATTTATAATTGTCAAGATATGGAATCAACCTAAGTGTCCATCAGCAGATGAATGGGTAAAGAAGATGTGGTATATATACACAATGTGTACATATATATATATATATATATATATATATATATATATATATATACA
>NW_020175393.1:11809734-11857427 GCF_003031525.2 Neophocaena asiaeorientalis asiaeorientalis
ATATATATATATATACACACACACACAATGGAATGCTACTCAGACATAAAAAAGAATGGAATTTTGCCATTTGCAGCAACATGGATGGACTTGGAAGGTGGCATCTAAAAAATACAACAAATTAGTGAATAAAACAAAAAAAGAAGCAGACTCACAGATATAGAGAACAAACTAGCCGTTAGCAGTGGGGGGTGGATAATATAGGCGTAGGGGGAGAAAAGGGTTATTATAGGATTATATGAAATCATGTGTGTGAAATTTTTGAAAATTGTAAAGCACTATGGAATTTAAAGAATCTTTCATTCAATTAAAAACAAAAAAGACTGGAGGTGGTAAGGGCTGCACACCGTTCCTGTTGGATCTGACCTTTCCCACTTCACCTTCATCCTCCCTTCCGGGTTGCCCACACTGACAGCAGGCAAAAGATTTAGAGAAGCTCGGTAAGCCAGTTCCATGACAGTAAGACGCACCCGCAGAAGATATCCCGTCCTCCCTGACATTCACAGAGGCTGTGCTTCTCTGACTGAACCCACACTGATATGGGATTTGGCTTATTGGTACAGATGTGGTGCTGGGTAAAAGGAACCACGAGGGAGCTCACAAACAGTGGGGAGAGAAGAGCACACCATAGTGAAAGCACGCGTTCATGTTCCGGCATCCTCATCCTTTCTGTGTGACCTTGGCCAAGTCACCTAATCTAGCTGAGCCTGCAAAGGTGGGTCATCACACCGCCTCTCCTGACTTGCTGAACTCCCAAGGGCCGTACCAAGTGTCAGTCGTGACAGTGATTCCTTCCTTCTTCCCCTCCGGGAGCGTGCGTGGTCTTATGCAACCCCGGGCCAGGGAGTGGGTAGTTAGGCCTTTCCTGATCTGTATTTGGATCCTCTCAAGACCTTTCAGTGAGAGGGAGGAAAAGTGAAAATAGAGACTAAATGGAAAAAAGGAGGATCTCAAGGAAACAGGAAACCTGATGTGCTGTGGGATTTCATTTCTCATGTGCAAAGCACATTTTCTCCAACCTATCATTTCTGAAATAAACGATCCACAATCATTTAATGTGAATGCATCCCAGACCTGGGTTGGGCCCGTGTAATTTGGAATCAGAAATGACTGACGGGTTGACAGGAAAGTTCTGCCAATAAATTACATACATCCTGTTAGTACAGTCTCATACCTAAAAATATCTTCAGAGACTAAAGAGAAACTGGCAGTGGCTATGGATTGACTGAAAACACACACGCACGCACACACACACGCACACACACACATAAAAACTAAGCAACATTATATCCATATCCCCTAAGCTGTAGTTAAAATTAATTTGCTTTTAGACCAAAGTCAACTATGCCGGTGCTATAGGTCCTTCATCGAATACATTGAGTAAAGCGTTCATTCAAATGAGATTTTTGGTGTTGTGTAGACTCAGCAGATAAGATTTGTGCTTTCTTCTTAACAGAACTTCAGGGTGTCACCCTCCTGTGGATGTGGGCTGCGTGTAACTCCATGAAGTGTTTCTGTTTCAGGAAGAAGAGCTGACTCATAGCAGTAAAGACAACAGGATTCTAGTTCTGGGCAATCAAATTTGCTTATTTGCTTCATTTTTTCCATCCCCAAAGCAGGACCTTTCGTTCCTGTAATACCAGTTACTTGCTAACTTGTAGCAAGAGTCTTCTACACAGCTAGACAAGGTACAGTTCGCCCACAGGAAACAGTTTGGGGCTTTAGACCTTCTAGGGTAGCGCCTAGGAATTGCTTTCTACCTCCCTGTTGGAAGACCCGCCTCTGGTTGCAAAAGCACTCAAGGTGAGCATAATCTGGGCTGGAATTGGGAAGGCCATTCCTCAACTACTGCTCTCCATCACTGTTGCCAGTTCAGGTCAGGAAAAGCTAAATAATTTGTTTAACCCGATCCCCTTTCCCTACCTTGAGGGAAAACTCCTATAAGCTCGCTGTAAACGCAATTATGCCATGTGGGGCTTTCATTAATCTAGTACAAACCACAGCCTGACATACACTGGGCAGGATTTACTTTATTTTTTTTTTCTTAGCCTTTTTTCAGCACCAGCCTATCCTTACACTTCCTACCTAGTGGTGGTTATTTGTACAGTGTGAATTTGGGGGAAGAAAGATGTTACTGGAACCAAATTTTGCCATGGCAAAAGCATTTTCTAGGACCCAGAGATAGTCATGGATTCTTAGCATAGGGTTTGAGGGGACTCAAGGTTTACCAAGAAGTGCTGAAAATTCATTTTATAAATGAGGGGACTGAGTCTCAGAGGTCACCGAGCCAGTGAGTGGTTTTCATTCATTTAGCAAATATTTATTAGACACCTACTTCATGGAGATACTGAGCGAGGATGCCTAGGTGAATAAGACGGACGTGGTGTCTACCTTCAGAATCCCTCTTTTTATTACATAGCCCTTAACTAGGGACAGCCACAGCTTTGAGCTGGCAGAAAACTGTGTTTACTAAACTCTTTTGACCAAAACCCACAACACTAAGCCATTTAATATTTCAGTGCCTGAAGAATATTTATGTACTTATAGGACATATTTGTACATAACTAAAAAATATTACTGTATATAAAAACCCCAAATTCCAGAAACCGTATTTATGTTTATTAAGTATGATGAGCTCAAATGTTTTCTGTTTTGCTTTTTAGAAATATTGACTACGATCCTCTGCTTAGAAGGTGGAAGGTTGGTTTGTAGCCGAGCCTTCCCTGAAGCTTAGGGGTGTGGTGACATTGGCGGAATTGTGATTTAATGATGGCTTTCAAGGATTTGAAGGATTGTGGTGTGGAAGATGAGGAACCAGCTGCTTTTGCTCGCTTGAGGCGCAGGGGACCAAGCTGGAGGAAGTGGGCTTAAATGGTAACGGTTGCGATTTAGAGTAGACAGGCTAGTGTAAAGACTGCCAGTGGGGCGCTGAGAAATATCTCCTTCCTGGGAAAACGCCATCTGATGGAAATGGAAGCAGTGGGAGGATGACAGGTCACATAGATCCTCCTACAGCATGGGAGTTTGGGAGCCTGCGGGGAGAAAGGATCAGGCTCACTGGAAAATGGCCAAGCGGCCTCAGCTGTAGCAGGGTCGGAACACACAGCCCAGGGAAGCATGGCACATATGTAAAAGTTCAGGGACTCATTGATCTAGCCTCTGGGTGACACCTCCCCCTAGAATCTATAACCCAATCCCTTCTGCAACCCATCTTTCTCAGTGAATTAAGAGGGAGAAAAGGGAATCCAGCATCATTCACAATAACAGGTTGGTTCCTTTGAGCTCTAGGAAGGAACTGGTGGTGTTTAGTTAGAGAGGAAAAGGCTAAGACCCAACAAATGTCTCCAAATAGTAAAAGAGCAGGGACATGAAAAAATGAGTACATTTCTTTTGTTTCTTTGGATGACAAGACTAGAGCCAATGGGTGGTAGAAATAGGAGGACAGAATTTAACTCAAAGGAAGAAAGAACTTTCTAAGACATAAATGCCGCTCAATCCTGCAAGTGAGATCCGAATGGCCAAGGCTAAGAAGTGGTTAAATTCATTTGCTTACTCACCAGCCTTTCCTGAGTCCCTCCTACTTTCAATGTATTCTACCAGCCTGGGGAATACATTGCTCTTGAGGGTCTCGTAGAAAAAGTTTCTGCATTGATAAGAAATAGATTTGGCAACTTCTTAGACTTCTTCCAATTCTAGGATCCTCCTCACGTTTGCAAAGATGTCTGTAATTTAGGAAGAAAATCTGTTAAAACCACACGTGATGCGGGCAACTCCGAAGAGTGTTTCTACGGTTACAAGGAGCAAGGGCTCAATGGAGCAAGGAACAACGTTCAATATTTTAGACTCACTTAGGGAATTTTGGATGACCAAGAGCCTAGCTTACATTGTTTATCATCAAAGTTTCCCTACTACTCACAGGATAAAGTCTGAGTTGCTTAGTCTGGCCAACTGATCTACCCAGTCACTGTAAGGTCATATCTTACTGCCACCAAATGGTGCTAGCCTGCTTGAACTGGTGCCTATCTATACTCACTCTTCTAGCTTTTTGGAAGTCTCTCCTTTCATCTCCACTATGCCTCTCATGCCCACAGTTCAAAGCCCTTCTCCATGAAAATGTCCCCGATCTGCTTACATCCACATTCTTCTTACTTAACGCACATACTGTCTGTACTAATCTTTTGCTATTTCTTACATTGTCTGATGGCATCTCTCGGGTAGGTGTTTAACTTTGGGCACGTGCATAATTTACTTCACCCATTGGATTGTGATGTTCTTGTAGGTAGAGTCCTCATATTCTATTTTGTTATATATCCTCTTTCGTCACAGGGCAAAGCATGTCTCCAGGTCCTATGAAATCGGCTGCAAGGGCACAAGACCTTTCATCATCCGTTCTTGTTAGGACACAGTCACAGCTCAGGCCTATTGCTTATATGAATGGAAAAGTCTTGTAGATAGCAATGCTGAAAGCCTTCCAAGATATCTGTGGCAGGCTCTTATTTCATGTGGGTTTTGAACTACAAGGGTTTTTATTTCTATGTTATTTATTTACAAACACTCTCATAGCAGTTTTTAGGAGCCAATCGCTAGCCATACTGGTCCGTGAGCCTTTGAAGAGCGTGCCCTTTCTTGTCCTCATCTTCTTTGTCTTGGCCCATTGCCACAGTGCTGCATGGCACGTCATTCGTTGACGTCCATTCTATTTGCTGGTAAAGAACTGGAATTCTGGAAGGACTGTGACATCTTCTGAGGCAGGCTTCTGTCTTGTGGGTTTGCAGCTATCTCGAATAAGCCTCACCTCTCTGACTTCTCCAGCAAGACTTCTATTATTTCTCCATGGCCCACTTCGTTTTACAGCTCTCTTAGCCCCGTTCTTTTCACACAGGACTCTGCTTTTCCACTTCTTGAACCATTTCAGGACTGTGGCCTGAAGTGTCTATTCTCCAGGAGTTTTTCATCCAGTAGTGCGGTAGAGGATAGATCTTAAGAAGATTCTGAGAAGGAATATTTCTTCTTTAAGGGCTGTCTCATTGATAAATATGAACATGGAAATATATGAAGCGTGGTCACATCACAGAGAAGATTGGTTTTCTTCTCCAATCAGGGGAGTTGAAGGGGAGGGTAATATTAAACTCTTGCCTTATGCAACCCTCCCCGCCTTCCCCTCCCCCATCCCCCCACACAACCTTTTCTGGGCTTCCAAATATCTCATGGAGCTATAATGAAATTAGAGTAATTTAGAGACTCTATATTCTCAAATATAGAAATCAAAACCTCACTTTCTGGAAACAGAAAGAAGTCTAGTTTTCTTAACCAATAGATTTAAGAGGATCCAGTTCTGGGACTTGGGTGTGATGACCTGAGTCGGTAACCTCTACACTTTACAGATGAGGAAAATGAGGCCCAGGGAGGCTAAATCTTTCACCTGAGGCCACAGGTGCCTTCGTGATAGAACTGGGCTTAGACTTTCCATCTCTCACATCCGGGTTGGTAGCTCCTCAAAGAACATGATGACAAATCCTGAGAGCTCACAAATACTCCTTTTCCTTAGCAGGCTCAGCACCAATGATCGCGCTCCGGAGAAAATTGCTGGTTGACTGCCATTGTGTTTGGATGCACTGACTCTGGGATTTGTTTTGAAATTGATTGGCACTGGCTGTTTCCTAGTATCACAATAGGCCAAGGCTACATTTATTCTGTTGTTATTCAAATCACATACTTTTATAAAAGGCTTATTAGATGGAATGCTTGGGGAACCAAATAGGTTGGATCTTTTCAAGAAGTTAAAAAACACAGAAAGAATGTTTTCCAGATGACAAGAAATGTAATGATTATTAGGGACTGATCTTATGGATCCAAAGGGAACATTGGAAGTACCAAGAAAGCTTGTATAGGGAATTTCCTGACTGCCCAGTAGTTAGGACTCCGCACTTCCACTGCAAGGGGCACGGGTTCCATCCCTGGTAAGGGAACAAAGTTCCTGTAAACCACGCAGGGAGGCCCAAAAAAAACAAAAACAAAAAAAGCTTGTAGAGAGACCATACTTACCAGCTCTTTCAGTGAATCAATGCACTTAACTTCCTTTCAGCAAATATAAATGACTGCTGGATATGTATGAGGTACTGTGCTGGACAGGAGGTTTCAAAGGACATAAAGGAGAGTAAGAGCTGGTCCTTGCCTCTGGACATTAGCAAACTAATGGGAAAATGTGAAGACTTTTGAGTAGTAGTCTCCAGAATCATGCTCCAGGTTGAAGACGACAACGTTCCCCATAAGAAATGGGCTGTTCTTTGGCCAAAGATATATGAAGAGCTGCATTCTCCTTAAACCAAATTCTCAAATTTATCTACATTTTTTCCCTAACTTTTCTTGAATTATTTATAACATCTGTTGAATTCTCCTGGTGGAATAACCAGTTCCAAGCATTTCCTGTGGATAAATGTGAACACTATACCTGTGAGATATCCTTTAAATATATGTTGCTTTATTGGATAGAGTACGCTTTTGGTGAGTCCCCATACTCTTTTCTCTGAGGACTTATGAATGGGGTTAAAGACCGTGGCCACCTTGTTTTCTCCTTTGTAATTCTGTTGATAGTTTGTGGATATTGGTAACATCCCTTCCAAGCGTTCTCTGTTGAAGAATCTTCTATCACTCTAATTATTTCAGTACCCCTCTTTGAAATACTTCAGTCTGTCCTTCATTTCTCCCTCCCTCCCTCTCTTCCTCTTGCTTCTCTTGCCCTGTTTTCTCTCTTTGTTTTCTGAGTTGCCTTTTGCCCAGCTCATTACATCTTTCTGAGGTATAAGAATGAGAACGATGCAAATTGCCTTGGTTGGGTTGTGCCATGTTTTTATTCAGGAGTTGGATAAAGCATCTATGTATTTTTTAAAAAGCAGTCATGCTGATGATATGCCAGAAATTTTATTGGTCATTTTGATGCTGAATGCACATTGGGATCATGTCTTCAGAGAATAACTATGGAGTCTTCTGCATTCCTTTCTTGTAACCAGTTTCTTGCGGGGATGCCAGTTGGGTTATGGATCTACTGGATGCCAAGTGTTTCTTTTTGTTGTTCTTAGGCTTCCACATTCATTCAGAAATGCTTATGTATTTTGGCTTATTTTCCATACACTTCCTTCACCGGTGGGTTGTCTGATTAGGTGTGCAAATAAATTGTCCCAATTTCCTCTTAAGGATTCTCTCCAAATCTCTCTAATAAGAATCCTGGAGCCAGGGCTTACATTCTTCTGGATGGAATCTCATTCTGTTAGAGTGGAAGGCACCTCCGCATCTAATCAAGTGGTATCAGTTGTTTCTTTCTAGCTAAGGAAGACTTTTTACAAACCAAATTTTAAATCTTAAAGGGAAGTTCATTGTAATAGCTTTAGTTCATGCATTTATGGAACCATATGTATGTTTATATGTGTGTGTGAGAGAGAGACAGAGAGACAGAGAGAAAGAGAGAGAGAGAAGTCAGCCTGGCCCTTGGCTCAATGATGGCATACCCCAGAGTCAGGGTGAGACAGGAGAGGCAACTTTGCTTTTCTTCACTTGGTTTTGGTTCCTTTGAACTTATCACAGTATACACTGGGGTGATTTAAGGGTTTTTTAAAGAGTGATTTTTGGTTCTATGCAATTTTCCTTTATGAGCCCATTTAGGACCTTAGAAAGATAGCTACTTGGATTGAATTAGGAACAAGGACTTTATCCTATCCTCATCCCTCTCTCTTTCCTCTCTTCCTTAATACAGGTTCTAAGGAAAAGGATTTGTAAGTCAGTGAACTAAACTGATTCCATTCTATGTGCAAGGAAATCTAGACTTAGAGACAGCTTTGAATTACTCAAGGTCACACAACTTGTTAGTAAGATCTAGATGTTGAATCTCTATTTTCTGAGACAATCAGGCCATTGCTTTGGAAAGAGTATATTGGCTTCCTCTGCCTTCTTTGGTTTAAAACATCCTCTACTACCTTGTAAATATTTATTGTCCATGATCTGATACCATTTTAGTTCAAGCTGAGATCACATTTCCTATCTATCTGTTGCTGAAGATCTCCCCTCAAATCCTACCCACTTGGTCATGTATGGAATGTCACTCCCCATGCATGCTTTTTTCATGCATTGAAGCTTAGATTATTCTTTGTCAGCCACTTATTTAGACCCATGCTCACGATATGAGCCATGATTCTAGAACACCTTGCCCATTAAACTCTATCTAGTGTCATGGCATCCGTTAACTATCACCGAACCAACCACTAGATTTGGGGAGGTATTTACAACGTCCCTGGCTTGTGTTGGGCACATTCCAAAATTTACATCAGTCAACTCTTATAACAACTTCTGACGTAAGGACTGTTTTCTCTTTTCCAGATGAGGAAATGGGGCTCAGAGAGACCACAAGAAAATAGCAGAGCTGGAATCAGAGCCTCGGTTTGTCTGACTCTAGAGCCCAAGCTTTAGGCCTTCAGGCTCTCCTGACTCTCAGTCATTTGAAGCCAGGACTTTCTTAACAGCATCAGCTTCCACATTTATTGCACAAGTAACTATAACGATTAGGGGAAGGGCGTGGGGTGGGCTGCTGTTTATGAAGCAGCCTAAAGTGATTTTAACTCCAGTTTATAAAGCAAAGACTATGGATGAACTTGCTCACCCAATTCTGAAATACCAGGGCAAGCAGGCAGTTTGGAAGCTTGAGGTAAGTTAGGGCAAACAAGGAAATAATACTCTCCTAGCACGTAATAAAGTTATGGAACTCATTACCCTGAGAGGCGGTACAGACAGGAAATGTAAATGGATTAAAAAAGAGTTTGGACAAATTTATGAATGACAGAGTCATAAAAGGCTTCTAACAGGAGCTGGAATATACGAGGTGTGATTATAAAGCAATGAAAATCTTTTTTTAAAAACAAACACCAGAACTTGTATATCCAAATAAATATATTTTTCCTTCAAAGTAGTTGCCTTAGGAGAATACTTGGTTATTACGATATTGCTTGCTTGCTCAGAACATAGAAATTTAGAGGTTTAAGTCCACCCGCTCCCCTTTTACAGATGGGGAAACTGAACCCCAGGGTAATTAAATAGGTTGCCCACGGCCACACAGAAGCAATTCTGGGGTTAGAATCCAGTTGTCTGACTTCTGGTTTAATTGTCCACTTCATTCTCACATGCTGTCTCCTGCTATAGTGTTTTTTTTAGAGTCTGTGACTAATTCTTCAGGCCATCCTAATGGGGGTAAATCTTTACCCTTTGTAAATGGACTTCCGGGACAGCCAAAACTGATTTAGATTTAAGGTTGATGATTAAGATGTGTGTTCAAGCTTTATATTAATATTATTTGTTCAAAGCCCAAGAAGAATTTTTTTAAGAAAGAGGCAACAAAACCGTGTTTCTTTTGCTACAAACTGGCTTCCTGCTGGCCACCTTCAGCCGGTCCCAAGGAATGCATAACACATCTTCACTTTTAGGCCACTTTTCCCAAGCCACGTTTGAGCTGAGCTGCTGTGGCTTGTCTTTTTCCACAACAGCTAACAAAAGCACCACCAAGGGAAATTACTGTCTCGAGGGCAAAAGGAAATGAGCAGAGAAGCAGCCCGTCAGCCCGTCTGGGCAAAGGGAGATGGCTTTGGAGCTCTCAAAACTCCTGGAAGGAATGCAGCAGGTACCCTGGAGTCTGACTTCAAATAGATCAAAGATCTTTTGAATAATGACCAAGGAGAGAAGAGACTTGACAAAGCAGGGTTAAAACCTCAGCACAGATCGCTGTTGCCATTGAAAAGATAAAAAGAATCACACAGCTCAGATGAAAAAGCAGAGAGATGGCTGCGGTCTCCCCAGAGGCAGCAAACGTGGGTACCAGGGATGGATCTCATCAAGATCCAACCAAAGACAGAGGTCACCGGGAGCTCATTGGTTTGTTTCATTCATGCCCTGCCAGTTGAATTTCCTTTGATCACCAAATATCCTTTTCACTTGGATTTCTAAGAAAAATAAGAGGGGAGGGAGAGCAATGGAAGGAGGGGGCAGGCATTGAGAAACCCCAAAGTCCATGAAGCAGATTAGAAGACTTTTACTTAGGCTTGGAAATGTCGATTCTCCAAATGGATTCACGGCCTTGAACCAAAGCTAACAAAGAAAAGACAAACATGTCACTGAAAGTAACATGTTGACATGTGTCAATGTCTCAGCCAAAATTTATAACACAACCCAGAAGGAGGACTTGAGATGCCTGGCCATGCAACCCGGTTGATGGCGTGTTTCTGGGGAATTCTGCTGGGAGATATCCCAGCGAGGTCAAGGCCAAGCAAGGAAGGGGAAACAGCAGTTCTAGGTCCTATGACTGAGGCTGTTAAAAAAAAATTAACCTTTGTTTTGTAATGTTTGAAGCAGACATAACAGAAAACCTGGTTTGGATAGGAATGGAAAGGAATGGTTATCAGATTTGAGGAAATCTTTGGAAGAGAATCAATAAGGAGAGAAAGAATATATATTTATATGTGTTTACACACACATACGCATACACAGAAATATGCACACATGCATACACACTGAAAACACTTATGCAGCCATCCAAAATGCATGTTTTCTTTGGGGCTTGGCCAATTCTGCAGTGCAGGGAAGGTATGGATATGGCCTTGCAGTTCTTGTGTATAGAGGTGCATATACATATGTGGCCCACTACACACACATGCACACACACACAATTTATCTCACACGACAGAATTATTATATACACTTCTTGGCTAAGAAAGGGAGGGGGAAAAGTTGAGCCTTCGCTGTAGGTGCAAAGTTGCTAATGCTAGGAAACTGTTTATTCGGAAAACCTCTACAATTCCACTTAATCCCACCTTGGCTCCAACCCAACTCTATGGAGCCTTGCAGATTTAGCAGAGATACAGAGGTTTAAAAAGGACCCCAGAATGTTACTTGGAAAGAGCCCTCACTTCTTGGGGCCCCCCTGGGTTTCTGGAGTGAGAATCCATGTCCTGGAGCCTTATGGAGAGGCTGCTGAGGCTGTCTGCTACCCAGGGGTGTTATTGGGGACGGGGCATGAACATACTATTGTGGGGCTCGACTTACTCTGCATTGTGGGGAAGGTGTAGACATGGGTGTGGCATCCTTGCTGTCTTTACTAAGGAATAGGGCAGTTTTCTGGCTTAAAACTATTTTTTGTGTGTCTTATCTGTTTTTTTTTATTTGTTTATTTTTTGTTTTTGTCTATCTCTATCTTGCTGATCACCAGGGTGGATGAGAATTTTGTCTTCTTCCTGACCCTTTGGCAGATGTGTCTCTGGATCCAGGAAGCCAAAGCCCACAAGCTTGTGTCACAATCAGGCCACAGTGGACCCAAGATGCTCTGAGTCCGGAGAGAGACCTCCAGCCAGCCCATTTTCCCCCATCTCCATCCAAACCTCTAGCTACTTGTGTCTTAGTCTGGGACACAATAGACCGTTTTAATCGGTGGCAAATATTATTTCTTTCCAAAAAACTCATTCGCTTTCAAATTAGGATACATGTTTCAAAAAAAAAAATCTTGACAGACACTGAGAAATGAGGGACAATCATTGGTTGTCAGACTTGAAGGGGCAGAGAAAACACTAGAATCATTTTGTCCATGAGTAACCTCAGGGCTAGAACAAGGAGATATCTACCTGGTCTGTTCAGTCTCTTGCATGCTCATCAAATGGGAAAATGACTAACCATGGAAGCTTGTTGTCCCTTGACAAAGTAAGATAAAAATTCTTGCCACCCGTCCCCCATTTCTAAAAAGTTGAAAAGAGAGTCAGTTCTGGTTCATTATGGCCCTCCTCTTGAGATTGGTCGGAAGGATCTGTTACTTCGTGCATTTAGGTTTCAAAGGAAAACTTCATCAATAAAGAGGAAGGAAAAGAAACAGGGCTTTAGCAAGAATCTGAGTTCAACAAGCCCTCATGAAAACTACAGCCCGAGGATGTCCTCAAGTCCCGTTCAGGCCTTGGCAGACTCTCCTAGAGAGATCTTCTCGCTGTCCCAAATTCCAGAGTTTCTCCCCCACACGAACACCTGACCATGCCCACAGTATGTAAACAATTTCAAAGCAAGTGGAAAATAGAAACTGGTACCATGGATCCATTTACCTGATCCTCGTGTTATACTAAAAGCAGCAGTATCTGGTCCACTTTAAATCCATGTGAGTTTAAGAAAAATGGCACCTGTCAGAAAAGAAAGCTTTTTCTTGTAGCATCTTATCTGACCTCATTTTTTTTTTCCCATTTCACAGGAACAATTTTTTTTCCAGGCAATTCCACACAATAAGCTACTGGGACATTCACAGCTAAGGCTGCTAAGGGACTGATTCAAGCTGGTTCATGATTCTGGACATGAAAGAAGATCTGCATCCCGGCCCAGGCCGGGGGTGGGGAGATGGATGGTGGGGGGGCTTCCGGGGTGCAAGGATGCAAGGCAGTGTGGTGGAGTGGAAAGCCACGCACTCCAACAAACCAACACGCGTGGCTTTGGAGACCTGGCTGCACCGCGGTCTATCTCTGGAAACGTGGGCCAGTTATTGAATCTCTCTGGACCCTCATCTGTATAATGGGGATAATGGTGGGTAATATGGTAAGTTGACTCGGCTCTTTGGTAGCCATGGTAGAGATTTTGACATTCACACTACATTTTATGACACTAAAAGAAAATCCTCCAAATATTAGCTTTTAAAAATGATCGAATAACTTAGAAGGAAGACACTTCCCTCCCTCCCACCCATGTCTGAGCCTCATCTTAGGTGTGAGATGGGGTTTGAGGATGGAATATGCTTGGGGATGGGAGTGAGGGTCCCAGATGAGCTGAGGGTTACAGATCAAATGGGACGTTTAGCGATATGGCTTCTGAGATTTAGCAAGAGGGCTCTCTTTAAAATTCCCTTCTTCTTCAGATGGTAAATTCCACAGGTTTGAGGGGAGGCTTCAGTGAGATCATGTCTGTAAAGGGCACAGCACATGGCTTGGCACACAGCTCGTATGGAACTGGTATTAGCACTTTCTCCCCCATTCCTTCCTTCCCTCCTTCCACCCTTCCATCCTTCTTCCTCCCTCCCTCTGGCTTCTTTCAGAGCTGATGCTCCTAACCCCGAGCTCTACTGCCTCTTAAGCTTAATATCTCAAAAACTGAGCCCTGTCACAGCACAGAGGGACTGGGGCTGATTTTCTTTGTATCCGCAGGGCCTGCAGCCCTAGTCCTGGGTCAATTAAAAGATTGTGTTTGTTGGGTCCCTCCACCACCTCAAGCCACCTCTTCTCAAGGATACTTTAGGTCTATCGACTCTCCCCCCTTCTGGGTCTTTAGCTAATCATTTATCGTCTCCAGCTAGATGAAAGGAGAGTGTAAGACACAGTCCAGGGTCCAGAAACCCACAGTGGAGATGAGCTGGGTTCACAAGGAAAAGCTGGCCAACAGTAGGGGCTTAAGAGCCACAGTGTATGGGAGGAACCAGGAAACAGGGTGGGGATGGGGTGTTGAGGGAGGAGGAAGCCAAGGTGACTGAAAATCCCATGTCCTGCCCCTCGGCTCAGAACCGTACTGCTCTGGGTCCTTCCCTGAACCTAGAAAGAGGGTGCTGGGAGACGTTCGCATCCTGTGATTATTTCAATATTTTAATTTTGCAATTACCCAAGTATAGCAAGGATTTTTCTTCTTCCCCGTAGCCTCCTTTCCTTCAAGTCCTCATCCCTGTTGGGGAAGAGATCTTAGAGAAAGACATTGAAAAGAGACATTTTTCTTTCTTCTTCTTTCCTTTTTTTTTTTTTTCAAAAAAAAGCATATCAAAGTTACACTGCCCAGGCTTACCTGATGGCGCCGTGGTTGAGAGTCCGCCTGCCGATGCAGGGGACGCGGGTTCGTGCCCCAGTCCGGGAAGATCCCACATGCTGCGGAGCGGCTGGGCCCGTGAGCCGTGGCCGCTGAGCCTGCGCATCCGGAGCCTGTGCTCCGCAACAGGAGAGGCCATAGCAGTGAGAGGCCCGCGTACCACAAAAAAACACAAAAAGTTACACTGCCCGTTGGGGAGGCAACACGGGCAAGAGACAGCTATGCTGGGTTTGTAGACGTCCCTTTCTGAGGATCCCAAGGACCTACAGCTCTCTCAGCCACGCAGGGGTCTCGGAGTTCTCCCTGCAGACGGGGCTGGGCTGGGGGTAGGCAGAGGGCTGGGATGGTCCCAGAGGTTGGATGCTGGGTCGTGGATGGAAGAACAAGGTGGCTGCACCCATGCTGACATAGACCATAATGCAGCTGTTTTTTTCTTATCAAGTAATTTCGATTACCTTCCTACACTGAGATGTACTTCTCCAGCACTGTTCTTAATGGGATTCCATGGGATGAAGGAACCCTTTTTAATATTACTTTTTAACTTCATAGCTTGTCTTTCTAGGATGCTTGCGGTAGAATCCTCAGACCCTCCCTGCAGAGTCCGCTGAGCTGGGAAATGTCCCCTGAGAAGGAAGCAGAGGCTGACTCGGCTGATGTGAGGTCTCGCTCCCAGGGGTTGATTTTGGCTCCAGCCCTGGATCCCCACAGTGGGGTTGGTCCCAGGCCCCCAAGTGTACACCCATAGTACTCACGCGGAGTTTCAGCCAACACACACAATTATACTATCCCTTAATTAGAACCCTCTCTTTAAACCAGGGAAAGCCTCAGCTGCTTGTCAACGAAAACATATTTGTACCATGGCCTTAAACACACACACACACAAATTGCCAATTATTCCCCATTCACAGACTCTGGCAAGACACAGGGGCGAGCTCTTTGCTTTCCCTTAGGCCAAATTAAGACTTGCCTTTCATGGCAACTTATTTGCGGGAGTAATTTTCCACCTCTTTTAATTAGGCTAATTGATTTAGCTGTTCTGTCGAGAAGCAATGTAGCGCTGGGTGTTTGGGGCGGATTACTCCCGTGTTCTTTGGATTCCCATGGAGCAATGACTTGATTAACTTTCCTGTTTTTAAGCCGAGGGCAGCCCAGACCCCGTGCCTCTGACTTTGTGGCACACGAGTGATACGCGTGGAGAGCCACTGATTTATTGAGCCCTTTGAAGACAGCTGGGTGCTGAGCCCAGGGGTGAGTCTATTTAAGGGACAATGAGCCCACTGGGGCATGAGAGTGAGTTGTAGTAGCTGCATCCAGGGAGATACTGAATTGAGCAGATTCCAGTGCAAATAAATATTATCATTCTTGTTCACTGTTTGGATTTTATAGGAGCTATTCTGCAGGCCATATAGAACATCCAGTTCATGGATTGTTATGAATGATTTTTAGAAAAAATAAATAACAAGTAGGAACTTAGATCTTGCTAAATTGCCAATGGGTGACTACCTTTTTTTTGTGCTCTCCTGTCACCCCTTTTCTGAGAAATGCATGTCTCGTGGATGGTGGGTGTTGAGAGATGGCTCGGCAATGAAAAAGGACCACTCAACAGCCAATGTGCATGGAGGCTGCACTATGGCCAGGCACTGTCCTTGACTCTTGACATGAATACAAAGGGTGTGTTCATTTATGTAATCTCGTTACAACCTTATGAGCGAGGTGCAACCGCCATCCCATCTGCCATCTCATCCGCCATACGCGGATGAAAGAACTGGGACTTGGGAGGTTAAGGGGCTGGCCCAAAGTTACACACCTGGTGAGCACGGAAGCAGATGCTGCCCTTTACCTCCCCTCTAGGACATGCTCGTGGGTGCAGAAGAACAATGACGTGATCTTAAGCTACAAGGGAGGGTCCTAGGTTCTACTTTTGCACTGATATATAAATGTCCTCCTGTTAAATTAGGAAGATGAGACTGTGCCTCCACGTTGGTCTAAAACGAGAGTTGGCAAACTTTTTCTGCAAAGGGCCAGATAGTAAATATTTTAGGCTTTGTGGCGCACATGGTCTCTGTCACAACTACTCAACTCAGCCTTGGAGCATAAGAGCAGCCATAGACAATGTGTAAATAAATGGGTGTGGCTGTGTTCCAATAAAACTTTATTTATAAAAACAGATGGCTGGCCAGATCTGGCCCACAGGCCAGCGTTTGCCAACCTGTGGTCTAAAACATGGTATCGTGTGGGTGTAAACCATCACAAAACATTTTGAAATCTTAAAACCCCACCAAAACCTGTAACCCTTCTATTTTCCTTATGCTATAAATGCATTCATGTTCTTCTTCCCAGATTAACTGATTTCTTGAGGCTCTCTCTCTCTCTCTTTCTCTGTTTTCTTCTCACAGGTGATAATTCAGTGTGTTCCATACACATGGTCCTGAGTTTGCCATTTTCCCAACCTAAAAGCGAGGGTGGTCATGCCACCCAGGGCAATGGTGAGTGGTGGGGGAGAGGCAGAGCCCCTCTCCAATAAACAATCTGGACTATTTATTGGGTTTTTGAGGCAACGAGGCCTCAGGGAAATTCTGGGAGCCTGAGGTTTGCAGTGGCACAGAGTGGGGTAAACCTTGTTGTCACTGGCCAATGGCAAATGTGCCTTCATTCTGGATGCCATCAAGAACACCTCTGTAATAATTTTCCTGTCCTCATTAAGTTCAAGTTTGCAAGGAGACTCTCAAAAGCCAAGTTAAATACTCTGAGGCTTTACGTCTGTGATTCAGCCACCCAGAGAGGGGAAATGCTTGCCATTAGAGCTTCTCCCACAGAACAAGATCAGGGGGTGGATGGAGGTTTTCCTCCCAGAGAAATCCGCATTACTCAGCCCATATTTTAATTAAAATTATATAGTCTTAAGAGGAAAAAAGATAAAGCAACTTGAACATTCATAAGTATAAGAATCAACAACAAAAAGTATCTGTGACAATTTAAATAAATTAAAAAATGTAGCTTCAAAACATGAAAGGAGAGTTGGGGGAGGAGGTGATGTATTTTTTTCCCCCTTTATCTCTTCTCTTTCTCTTGTTACACAAATCATTTCTAATTTTTGTAGAAAGTCATTAAATATAAACCCATTTATAACAAAATAATATATAATAAGATAATGGTCTCATGCTCCAAAATAAAGTTTCCTTTCACAGAGTTGATAGTTATTATTTTTGTTATGGAGTCAGAGATGCCTTCTCGAACAGAGCTAGAAGACTAAGGCCATATTAACAGCTATAAGGAGAGTGACAATCTGATTCTTGGGTGGAGGAGGGGCAGGGTGGTTAGCCCAGCCACATGTGGGTGCCTCTGCTGGCTCCAAAGATGTTGCTCTTGGAGATGGCTTTAGATGGGTGTGTGGAAAGGGCTGCAGGTACCTGAAGAAAGCCTACATGGGAGGGGAGCTGGAAGTCCCTGAGAAGGAGGGTAGCGGGGAGTCGGTGAGCTTTGACAAGCACTGTGAGGAACCACCTACCTGGTACCCGTCAGAGATGATGTTCAGAGCTTGCTCTCAATTCTGTCTTTGGGTATCTTCTTGACTTTTACTCTCTTACTTCTCTCTTCTGTATCCCTTCATCCACCAACCCTGGCCATATTCCATTTTTTTCTGCTCTGTTTTATTATCCTGCAGCAGAGGGTATCCAACCACAAGGGAGGGAGACCACATTTCTGCCTAAATTCCTGACATAGGATTGCCCATATAACCCTGTAGATAAGGGATGAAATTCCGTAGAAAGTTGAGAATGACAAATGTTGTAAATGAAAGAGTCTCATTAGAAATAAAAGATGCTGCTTTGGTGCAGGTTATGTTTTAGGCTAAATTCTAAGCAGGGTACTTTCCCAAGCTTCAAAATTCTCATTGCATTGTGTGGGCAAATTGATCAGCAAGACTATAAAGTATCTCTCAGAATAATATGAACCTTTTCCCTTTTACAGGAAAAAAGATTCCATGTTCACATGTTAAAATTAACTACATTTTTTTTCACTGAGATATTGGAGCTTGTTATATTTTCATTTATGTAACAGATATTCATTAGATGTCTCCTATCTGACAGACACTGTGAAAGACTCCAACATATAAAGGTGTACAAGACACACTTCCTTCCCTCAGGGAGCTTGTTGACTAGTCTGTGGTTCACTACATCATAAATGTACCTGGTACACCTGTCTACCCACTCTTCCTTCTTTGGCAGTTCCTCTGGGTTGGATGAATATATATATTCGTTTGTTCAGGACAGTCCCAATGTATGCTATTGTCCCTGGAGAATTATTGGTAACTCTACCTCTTGCTCTCTGGAATGCCTCAATTTGGTTGATGTGATGATACAGTCATTCTAACCTAGACCCTGGTGAATGAGTGGGACTATGAAGATGTGTTTTCACGTGGGGACCTGCTCTTTTGTTCACATTAGGTTGAAGCTGTAGTGAACGTCTGTTCAGGGCAGAGCCAATCAGATTCCCTCTCTTGAAAATTTGCACTGAGACCCAGAGACTGAGGTAGTTGGAACTGAGCAATAGAGTTGAGGTCAGGTGGACTGGTGGTCGGATCTGTTAGCATAGCAACCGGAAGCCATATTTGCAAGCTATCATTGTGGAAGAAAAAGAACCAAGAGACTTGGAAAGAAGCCATGTAGTGGGGGAGTGAGATCCTGTTTTCACATCATTAAAGGATCAGACACTCCCATCGGGCTTGCCAAGGGGCATGGCTTCTGTTACTCTCCATCCCTCTTCCCAGTAGATATCAGAGGGCAATGGGGGGTGGAATGAGACTTCCTACTTGAGGGAGTGCCATGAGCCTCTCAAACCATCCTCCCTTTCCCTTCCCAAGGAAGTTTTACTTTCTGAAGCCAAAGGATGGAGACCTCAAGAGAATCCCTCATAAGTTTTCATGTAATCCCTTAAAAGTAAGTCCAGCAAGTAGAAGAAGTTAGACATTTAATTCTCTGGTTGTGACATCAAGTCACCAGACTTGAGAAGCCATACCAGGGTGACCAGAAGGCAGAAAGAACCCTGGGGGCAGATGGTACAGTGTGCTGCTGGCAGAGACAAGGACTGCCTCTCTATAGTTCCTGAGAGTATGGGAAATAGATCCCATATGTGTCATGGACCCCACATTTGGGATTGGGAAGGGTAATTGGGAGTTGGGGCCATAGTCTTTCCAGAGACCAAAGTATTGAGAGTTTTGGAATATCAGAGCAAGTAGGTGAATCCATTGGCTGGAGGACAAGTGAAAGAGGTGGCTTCATCTCTCAAGAGACCACCTATGCCTAGCAGAGCATCTCTATATTGAGCCCCTATCAGCAAGGCTGTTGGAACCACCACTTGACCATTCTGAGTTCATAGATAATGAGCCAAGTCAGCAAGTAGGACCAACCAAGATGAAGTTGGGAAAAGTCTGAAAGCTCACTGTGAGCAGTCACGTAAGAAGGTATATATACCTTCTAACCCTCTGCTCTCCACCCCAAAATGAGAGTGGAGAAGGGGAAGGAGGAGGTGTGTGAGAGCAAGCCATGTCTCACTTTCCCTCCCCTGCCTAAGCCAGTTGAACTCCCAGTGTAGCCTACCCTGAGGTCCGTAAGGTGGAAAGAGAAATATTCCCCTTGAATACGGAATTGGAGATTTTACATTGACAGCACTGACTCTCACAGAGCTGAAATGAGACTGCTTTGATAATTGAAGGTGATGGGACACGTATGCTGCCATCTCAGCTATGGTTAGCAGTACGGCGTCCAGGGGAAAGGGCAAGTCCACAGAGCCTGGTTGGTGGCAGATACTCAATAAAGCAGACTGTGTCAGGTTTATCTCCCAATGAGTTGAGACTCCTCATTAAACCAGTTTGTGGAGAGATTGTTAGAGTTGCCCTCAAACCCAGCAACTGTCTTCCCTGGCAAACCTTGGTACCCTGGTATGCTGAGCTGCCACCACACAGCTTTAGATTTCCTGCTACCTGATATCATTGTTATGGCTGCTCAAGTCCAATAGAAATGAATGAAAGAAATCTTTAATGTGGGTGAATCAGATACCCAACTTCATTACCACATTGCAGTTACCACCCTTGGTAACTATGTCATGGTTCATGTAACAAAAATCTGTTGGACTCTGAGTCCAAGACATAACGCCAGGTTTTATATAATGTCATGAGTAAAGCTTGTCCACTTAAACATCTCATCTGAGTCCAGCCATCAAATATTGCAATAAATGGTGTCATATAACTCACCCTCTATTACCCCTCATCCTTAACATAACAGTGAAGGAACGTTGGAAGTTTGTGTGGACGAAGGATTTAGGCATTTGGATTTTGCAGGAGACACACAGCTCTGGGCAAAAGCAGGTGGGAGCCTTCATCTAGAACTTACTAGGTTAAGGAGAAGGTAGCTGCCTGATCGTGACTTTCCCAGTCTTTTAGGACTTCCTGAAACTGACTTCCCAAAGCTGACTTCCCTGAAATTTCTTTGATTATAATAAATCTCTTTTTACTTGATTCTGGACTAAAGTATGTATACTTGAATCCAGATAAAGGAGAATAATTGTCATAGCAATTCTGAGGACAGTATATGGGAGCAACCTTAAAAGTGGTTTTAGCATATTCCTTTCTTCTGCTTTTGTGAAGAATTTAAATACTCATTTATCTAAGATATGTATTCTTAACAAGGCAGTATTGCTCCCCAGGGGGAAAAATTGGTTGGGAGAGAATTAGATATTACAATAACTTTGGCCCGCAAAACTCAGCCTTACCCATCAAACTAAACAATATATCTGTGGTATCCAAATTTCATGGAAGCAGGGGGACAATTAGGAAAGAAATGTCCTAAAAGATGCCTTAGAGGGAGATATAATGAAACATGTTTGAGAAATACTGATCTAAGGAAGAAAAAATAGACAAAAAATGGAACCCTTTCCATCTAAAATGCTGGACAATGTTTTCCCACTTTCACTAGACATATATAATTCCTCTCTAGATGACTCTTGTGAAAGAAGTAGATTTACAGATGGCCTCTGCTTCTAAATGGAGATTTGACTCTATCTTCTGGCTTCCCTTGGGGTCTTAGGTGCAGAGAGAGATCCTCCACACATAAAATCTTGCCTATTTTCTCCAGGCAGCTTAACTGTTATACAGACGTTGGGCTAAAAGGAAGAGTTTCTAAATTTCATCTTTCACAGACGCATTACTGTAGCCTATGAGTCGTGTTCAAGGTCTATGGGTATTTTTATGACGGAGCACTACATTAATGTGACAAAGTCTGGGATTTGTTGAGGACAATTTGTTCCACACAAATAAAAATGCAGAATATATTCTTAGAATGTAGCAAGGCAAAGTAAGCTGATGGGAGTGGCTCTGCCCAAGTACTGCATTCCATTGATAGCTGGATGCATACTCCCTTCATGCTTTGCATGTTTATGGGCAAAGTTAGTCAGAACTAATCAGCCACACTGTTCTCAAGTAGGAATTGTTGGCCAGCTGAAGGCTGGTATCCCATTGGGCTCTGCAGGCAGCAAACTTGTCATGGTGGGCACACCTCCTTACTCCTCCTCCCCACAGCCTGGTGCATCCACAGCACTCTCTTCTTTGGCATGCTTGCTTCCCCGTGGTACTTGCTGGCACCATGGCCTGGTGATCTTTGGCTGGATTGGTGTCCACTGCAGCCAGCCTTGATAACCTCTTCAGCAGGAGAGAAAGTGTGGTGGGGCTCAGAGAAAGAACACTTTAGGTGAGGCTCAAAGATACCACAACCTATTTGCATTAATAATCCTTGTCATTTGTACCTCCCAGGGATACAAAGCTGCTTCAATACTCAGAAGGTAATCGATGTAATTCATCACATTAACAGGCTAAAGAAGAAAATCACATGATCATATCAATTGATCCTGAAAGAGCATTTGACAAAATTGAACACTCATGCATGATAAAAACTCTCAGAAAAATAGGAATAGAGGGAACTTCCTCCACTTAATAAAGACCTCAACTACAGTTGACGTTATATTTAATGGTGAAAGACTGAACGCTTTTCCCCCAAGAGTGACAACAAGACAAGAATGTCCATTTTTACCACTCTTTTTTAACATGGTTCTGGAAGTGCTAGCCAGTAAAATAAGGCAAGAAAATGAAACTAAAGGCATGCAGATTGGAAGGGAATTAATAAAACTGTTCTTATTTGGAGATGACATGATTGTCCATGTAGAAAACCCTACGGAATCTACAAAAAAACCCAAATCTCCTAGAACTAATAAATGATTTCGGCAAGCCTGCGGGATACAAGATAAACATACAAACGTCAATTGTATTCCTATACACTAACAAGGAGTACGTGGACAACAAAATGAAAAATACAATACTATTTAAATCACTCAAACTAAATGAAACCCTTAGATGTAAACCTAACAAAACATGTTCAGAAATTGTATGCTGAAAACTACAAAATGCTAATGAAAGAAATCAAAGATTATCTAAATAAATGGAGAAAAATATCATGTTCATGTGTAAGAAGACAACATAGTAAACATGTTGATTCTTCTCAAATTGATTGAGGTACAGGTTAGATTCAATCCCTATCAAAATCCTAGGAAGGCTTTCTGTAGATATAGAGAAGATTATTCTAAAATTCATATGGAATCACTTCTTGGCCTTTTGGCTCAGATCAAGTGTAAAATTTATACAGAAAGGCAAGGGAACTAGAATAGCTAAAACAATTTTGAAAAATAAACAGGGAGGGATCAGTCTATTTGATTTAAAGACTTATCCTATGGCTATAGTAATCCAGACTGTGTAGTACTGGTGGAGTGACAGACATGTACATCAATGAAAGCCATTAGGGAAATGGGCACAAATATGCCCAACTGATTTTTGGCAAAGGTACAAAAGCAGTTCGAAGGAGGAAGGGTATCTTTTTAAAGAAATGCTGGAACAATTGGCCATCCATGGCCCCTTCCAAAAAAAGAAACTTGGCCTAAACCTCACATCTTACACAAAAATATCTGAAATGAACAATGGACTTAAGTATATAACATAAAATTATAAAACTTTTAGAAAAAAACATAGAAGTAAACCTTCAGGATTTGGGACTAGGAGAAGAGTCTTAGATTTGATATCAAAAGTATGATTTACAGGGCTTCCCTGGTGGTGCAGTGGATGAGAGTCCGCCTGCCGATGCAGGGGACACGGGTTTGTGCCCCGGTCTGGGAGGATCCCGCGTGCCGCGGAGCGGCTGGGCCCGTGAGCCATGGCCGCTGGGCCTGCGCGTCCGGAGCCTGTGCTCTGCAGCGGGAGAGGCCACGACAGTGAGAGGCCCACGTACCGCAAAAAAAAAAAAAAGTATGATTTACAAAAGGAAAAATGATACATTGGATGTCATTAAAATTCAAAACTTTTGCTCAGCAAAAGACCATGTCAAGAGAATAAAAAGAGAAGCTACAGACAGGGAGAAAATATTTACAAAGTACATATCTGGCAAAAGCCTAGTATCTGAAATATATAATGAACTCTCAAAATTCAACAGTTAAAAATAAAATAAAATCCAATTAAAACATGTGCAAAAGACAGAAAGAGACATTTCTCCAATGAGGATATACAAATGGCAAATAACCTGAAAAGCTGTTCAGCAATCATTAGCCATTAGGAAGATGCAAGTTACAACCATAATGTGATATTACTAAACATATATCAGTTAAATTAAAATTAAAAATACCAACACCAAATGCTGGAGAGGATGTGGAGAAACTAGATCATTCTTCCACTGCTGGTAGGAATGTAAAATGGTGCAGCCACAAATTTAGCAATTTCTTTAGACAAACTGCAACTAGTATACCACCCATCAGTTATCCTTTTGGGCGTTTAGCCCAGAGTGAAAAAAACCACTGATGTTCACACAAAAACCTGTACATGAAAGTTTATGGCAGCTTTATTCCAAATAGCCCCAAACTGGAAGCCAACCCTATATCCTTCAATGAGTGAAAGCTGTACCATGAAACTTATTCAGCCATAAAAACAGCAAACTATTGATACATGCAGCAACCTGGATGAATCTCCAGAGAATTATGCCGGTGAAAAAAGCCAATTCGGAAAGGTTACATAATATATGATTCCATTTGTGTAACATTGTTGAAATGTCCACTAGTGGCTGCTAGGGGCTAAGGAGGGATTGTGGGTGAGAGGGAAGTTGATGTGGCTGTAAAGGGGCAACAAGAGGGATCCCGTGGTGATGAAAGTGTTCTGTCTTTACTGTATCACCATCGGTATCCCAGTTGTGATAATGTACTAGAGTTTTGCAAATTGTTTCCACTGGGAGACTCTAGGTAAAGGATACAAGGATCCTCTGTATTATTTCTTAAAGCTGCCTGTGAACCTACAATTACCTCAAAATACAACGTTTAATTTATAAAAGGAGATATATGGTGAAAAGTAAATGTTCCACCAACATTATCTCTTAGTCATCCACTTCCTCTTTCCAGGAACAATTTTCCTACTTATCTGTCCAGAATATTTTATGAATATACAAGCTTGAACAAGACTATATCTATATATCTGTATATCTATATCTACATGGTATTTCACCATAGTTTTAGTTTACATTAATCTTTTTATGAGTTGAACATCTTTTCATACAAGGGTGATAGTATTCTTTTGCCTGTGAACTGTTCTTATCTTTCGCCTATTTTTCTCTTTGAGTCAAGTCTTTTCTTCTGTACCAATTTGTATGGATTTCATTATATATTGAAGACATTGTCTTTTTATAAGAGTTGCAACTATGTTTTTTTTTTCACAGTTTGTCTTTAATTATTTGACTTTTTATGAGGTTCTTTTTCCTGTACTGTAATTTTAAAGTTTTAATTTATCAAATATATTAATCTTTCTTTTTACAGCTTCTGCATCTTGTGTCACACTTAGAATGGTCCTTTCTCCTCCAAAATGATTTTTTTAAATTTCCCCATATTTCTTTTAATACTTTTATGATTTTATTTTTCCTGAAGGATCCAAGCTTTTTCCACCCTTATCTGTTAGCATCTTTATTATGTAAACTGTGGTCCTTTTGGTCACAAGATGGTTGTGAACCTCCAAGCATCAAGTCCATATTCTGAGAAGCAGGCAGGGGGAAGAGCAAAGGGACAAATGGACAAAAAAAAAATCAGGCTATTGACTCTGTTCCTTTGAAAAAACTATCCAGGAAGTTCCAGTTATCAGCTTCTGCTTACACTCACTGGCCGGAACTGGGTCATACGCTCACTCTTAGCGTCACGGGAATCTGGTGATGTGAATAACTTTAGCTGGGTACGTTGATATCCCCCTTCCTAAGAAAATGGTAAAGAAGGTAAGAAACTAGCAGTGTCGGCCCCTGGATCACTTTATGTTACACAGGTGCATTTTCTGGGTCCCTTCTTGTCTCCAAACTCTGTGTTTGCACTGCTTTATTGATTTCTAGCATCTACTGTAACCGTAGTCTGATGTCACTCTGATTTAAACTCCCTTCTAAAAACTGCTTTTGCTCTCAGAAGCTTTTAAGCCTTTCTCTTTATTTTTCAAAATCCTGAAATCTCTTGTACCTTTAGGTGGGATCTTTTTAGGCATTCTTCTGAGGTTTTATGGGCCCGTTCCAATCTGGAGATTCTTATCATTCCTCAGCTCAGGGAACATTTATCCTTCCCTCCTGTCTTTGATTGTTTTCTCCTCTCCCTTGTCTCTGTTCTCTTCTTCTAAAACTCTTATTGGACATAGACTGGATTTAGTAGATTTTTCTTCCACGGTCTCTTAATTTTCCTATCACATTTTCTATCTCTTTGCTGTATTGCTCTATATTATGGAATGTTTGCCCAGTTATAGATTCCAGACAACTACATTGGTTCTGTTATTGGTGTGACTGTTATATTTTGAAAATTATTATGTTTTAATTTCCAGGAACTCCTTCTTGTTCTTTGAATGCTTCTTTTTTGTAGCACCCTGCTGTCCATTTCTGAATGCATTATCCTCTTAAAACTCTCTGCAAATACTAATTATATATATATATTTTAATGTCACTTCTGTTCTCTGAATAACAGTTGATCTCTTTATTCACCTGATCCTTCCCTGTTATGGAATCAGCTTTCCTTCCACATTGGATGATCCTTGGTTTTAGGGTTCCCCTGCTTTTGTACAGGACTGTTTGCCTAACGGTCCCCTCCCATAAATAGGAGGACAGCTTCCCTACTCTGCTTACGTGGGCAGGGTACATGTTTCCATATGGGGTACCCTGCATGGGCAGGCTGGGACACCCAAAAGGAGCAAAATAAAGAGGACTTCCATTTGGGGATATTAACCTTCACTGTGTTTTACTCCTGGGTGGAGCTGATTTTTTTGTTTCCCTAAGAATCGAATGGGAGTGATGGCTAGAGTTACCAAATGATTTATTTTAATGCTATATCAAACTCAACCTCACCTGTATCCTTCCCAAGCAGAACACCTATTGTCTTCAGAGATCAACCCTCAGGTTTTATTCTGAAGGCAAAATTTGCCATCAAATGCACGGCACTGAAGGACGGGGAGAGGTCTCACTGCCTCAGCTGTTCAGAATGCAGTTTAAAAATAATAAATAGCCTGAGGATTGCTAAAAAATCCTCAACAGAGTCTGAGGGCCCAGTAAAATGACTGATGTTCATAATTAGAACCATCGTGACTCATTGTTTACAGTTTATACTATATTGAGAATTTTATGTTTAAGAAGTTTGAGTAGTGTGTATTTTCTTTTAGAAAGTTTTGTGATTCCAATTAAAATATATAACTTTCAGTGGGTGAGCTTTATTTATTTGGGAAATGTACTAACAATAATGCCAGATAAATGAGGCATTAATCTATCTACAGATGTGAGCGTCTCTGTGGTGTGTGTGTGTGTGTGTACATGAGAGAAATACAGGTTAGGCTTAACTTGGCTTAACTTAACTTGGTCAAGACTCAGGCCTTTTTTCAATTACCTGTTAAGGTGCTTAGCTTTGAGCTATGTGCTGTGAGCAATTAATTCCTAAGGAATAGGACAGGTGAACAGAGGCTCTGGGCCATACACTGAATTTATAATCGGATGGCACATTCATTATTCAAAGGTCTGTTTATAGTTCTATTCTGAAAAGTGTGTGTGTGTGTACATGAGAGAAATACAGATAAAGGCTTAACTTGGCTTAACTTAACTTGGTCAAGACTCAGGCCTTTTTTCAATTACCTGTTAAGGTGCTTAGCTTTGAGCTATGTGCTGTGAGCAATTAATTCCTAAGGAATAGGACAGGTGAACAGAGGCTCTGGGCCATACACTGAATTTATAATCGGATGGCACATTCATTATTCAAAGGTCTGTTTATAGTTCTATTCTGAATTTCTTGGCTTGAGTATGATTTTTTTGTCTTAATGCAATTTTAAGTGTATCTTTTGAGAAATAAATGTATTGTATAGTTTGGTTTAAACTATCCAAAATATATGATTCAAACTATCAATAGACGTGAGTGCATGTCTCTAATTAATTAAATCTCCAATTACTTGTTCCTCCTTAAACACCATTAGCCTAAGTAAAACTTGTTATATAAACAGATATATAGCATAAATCACTATATTCCTTCACTGGGGATGGGGTTGTGTGTGTGTGCATGTATGTATGTGTTATATATGTGTATATATATACTTTTGTATATACATGTATGTATATATACATATATTTTTGACAGAGATTATATCAGTCACATTCCATAAAGAATTCACAAACGTATAAAAATTAATGAGTTTATTGATAGACTTTGATTCAAGTTTTGTCCCATTTCAAGACCTGATATTTCTCCCACACTTTTATCACTAATTTTAGCTTTGTTTAATTTGCCTCATCTATAGTTATCGATATCAGTAAAAGACAAAAACTTTTACCTCGTATAAAATATATATATGTTTATATACATACTGCTATGTATAAAATAGATAACCAGCAAGGACCTGCTGCATAGCACAGGAAACTATCCTCAAAAAAAAAAAATTAAAAAAAAAAATTTGTATATATATTTTTATATATAACTGAATCACTGTGCTATACACCTGAAACCAACACAACATTGTAAATCAACTCTACTTCAATAAAAGAAAATATATGTGTTTAAAATTTTGTAACTTCTGATATTTATTTACTTATTTATTTATCTATCTTTCAGTTTTATTGAGATATAATTAACTTATGGCACTGTATGAGTTTACAGTGTACAGCATAATGTCTTGACTTACATATATTGTAAAATGATTACCACCATAAGTTAACATCTGTCACCTCATAAAGATACAAAAAAAAAAAAGAAGAAAGTTCTTTTCCTTGTGATGAGAACTTTTAGGACCTACTCTCTTAGTAACTTTCCAATATACTGTACAGCAGTGTTAATTATAGTCATCATGTTGTATATTACATCCCCAGGACTTATTTACCTTGTAACTGCTAGTTTGTACCTTTTGACCACCATCATCCAGTTCTCCTGCATGCTACCTCCCACCTCTGTTAACCACGTATCTGATCCCTTTTTCTATGAGTTTGGTGGGGTTTGTTTTTTAGATTCCACATATAAATAAGATCATACAGTATTTGTCTTTTTCTGTCTGATTTATTTTACTTAGCATAATGCCCTCAAGGTCCATCCATGTTGTCATAAATCTCAGGATTTTCTTTTTTATGGTTGAGTAGTATTCCATTTGTGTGTGTGTGTGTGTGTGTGTGTGTGTGTGTGTGTACACATTTTATATACATATATGATATCAGGAGAAAAACCAATGGCTGGGGTTGCAGAATGACTTAACTAGGTACCTTCCCTCTGCATTTCTCCTCATTTCATTCCCTCCCTACATGGTCAATTTCTTCTTTTCCTTTGCAAAGTACGAATATGCTTCCTCTTCTCTATTCCACTATGTCTGTAGACCCACTGAGTTTTGTTGATAGAGATTAATTCAACACATATTTTTTTGGACATTTATTGTGTCCTAGTTACTGCTGCCAGACTACACAGTTTGCTCCTTCACCAGAGAGAATTCATAAACTCATCTTACTAGTGTATCATGTGTCCGATGGCCCATGTCTGGAAGCTGCCCAAAGAGAAACAAACATGGAGGAAGATCAGAGTTTCTATGCTTGTGAGGGCTGCTAAAGGTTTGTCTTAATTCCAAATGGCAGGAATCGAATCCATCTGGGCAGGGTGTCTTGAGAAGCTACAGTAAACCAGAAGTAGTGTAGTCGTGTAGATTTTATGGGATTCCAGAGCAAAACCATGAATGAGTGTTTATTTTTAGTCCTCCTTACAAGGGTCATTTCAATTAAAGTCAAGTTAAAGGGAGTTGGTGAGTTTATCAGCCTAAATTTGATCTAACGTATCTTCTGTTTCTTTGCAGGGCCATGAAATTCTTCATGCTCCAGGATTTTTGTTTTCTTGAAAGCTTTGACACAGAGCTTTCATTGAGAAGGGGAAACGAAGAAAGAAGCAGTGGTTCCAAGTACCATGAGTAGACCGACCCTAGGGGGAGCACCCCAGGGTGAGTCAAGGAGCTGCCATTTATCTGACAAGAGGCTTACTGTAAATTATGGAGGTAAAGGGAATTTCAAGGGAGGGGAAATGAGCCAACAGAAAAACATCCTTTTTGAACACATCCTATTTTTTAGTTCAAATTAATCTCAAAGGCCATCCTGGACCAGCAACCCTGCCTAGTCCAAGCATTTTCACACTGAACTGAGAGTTGAAAAACCAACTGGGGCAGAAAGGTTCTTAAGGATAATGAGAAAGCATTGGACCAGATTTGGCCGAAACCTCACCATTTCTTAGTTTCAAGTCGAATTTAAACCTTTGGGGGCTCAGCCTTTTTTTCTCTTGGCAAACCACACCATCCTATTTCTAAGAAAAGAGCTTTAAGAATGACTTCTTGGCCATCAAATAGCTGTTAGAAAACAACATTTTGATGAGTTAAGTGTAAATGAATCAGAAACATGTGGATTAGATTTACCTCAAAGTCCATGTGGGTTTGAAGGGAACTGAGGAAAAGTCTTAGGCAGAGTCACACTTGGGGTTTTGCTGATCATTATATGAGTGAGAAATAGGTTTGAGGGGTCATCAACCAACAACACTAGAAAGGTATGGTTGGTTGGTCCTGCATGGCCTGTTGTCATTGTTGTTGTTATATTATTATTGATTGTGTATGTGGGCATTTATATTTTGTAGTTTTTTGTCCTTTCTCATCCTTGTTGCTCAGACCATCCCTATGAAGTGAACTACCTGGCATGATGAAGCCCAAGCATGGGCTTGGGACACAGAACTTACTGTTGCTTTATCATCAAACGATGCTCTGTCTCTTCAAACATATGAAAAGAGAATGTGTTAAAATGTCCTTACATTATTTAAAAAGAAATTTGTTGTAAATACGATGGAGGTGCTCCCATGTCAAAACTATCTACCACCTAAGGCTCCAGTGACTCCTCAAAGTGACATGGAAGTCAAAGGGAATTTCAAGGAAGGATACCTCAACTTGAATATCACTCCTTCAAGAAGGACTCTATGACTCCCACGGTCTAAATTAGTCCCACCTACACCCTGTGATCATCTCCCATAGTGCTTTGTACTTTTTCTTCATAACATGTCTCACAATTATACAATTATGTGCCATATCTCCTCCCCAATATTTTAAGGCTTCTAAACTGGACTGCGTCTTACAGCTTATATACACCTTTGGTGAAGTAGTGTTTCTTACAACTGATAATGTTCTAGAATCAAAGAAATACAGCATTTGTCTGTGTTTGTTAATATCTATTTCCTTCACTTGGCTGTAGCTCCATCTGGGCAGGGGTTGTGCTCCCTTAGTTCTCCACCTTAAGCCCCCAGCTGCCAGGACTCTGTCTGACACACACAGAAGGTATTGTGGAAGAATACTTGTGGAAGAAATGGGTTGAATGAAAGAAGGAGGGAGGGTTGGCTATGGACACTGCAAAAGTGACCACTGCAGTATGCTGTTTTCTCCAAGCTTGTCTCCCAGACTTTGTACTCACAGGCCCTGAACTCAAGCCAGATATATCTGCTCCACGCCCAACCCCTCTTGATTTTGCCTTTCCAATTCCAACACATATATGAAAATTGAACATGATTTCCAGATACTCTAAGAAGACTTCTCCTTTGCTCTAATTCCTGGGTCAGAACCCAATGAGATATAATTTTGAAGCAGATGCAACGGGACAGGCCAGTGGATTAGAGGTAAAGAGGGGTAGGATTCATTTCCTGAAATGGTGAATCCTCAAGAATTTAAATTTGGGCCGGATAAACTATGAATATAGTAGTCTGAAGTTCAGAAAAGAAGTCAGATGCTAGAGATGTACATTGTAGAGTCATCAGTGTACAGATATCACTTAGAGCCATAGGGACAGATGAGAAAGTCTAGGAAAGAAGGATAGAGAGAAATGAGAAGAGGGCCCAGGGAAAAATCCTGACATTGAGAGGTAAGTAGGAGGAGTAGAACCAGAGAAGGGACATGGGAACGAACGGTCAGAGAGGTAGGAGGAAAACCTGGGGAGGGTGGGTTTCATGGGATCTAGGAGGGAGCAATGTTTCAAGACGTAGGGACCAGTTCCCTGTATCAAATGCCACTGCCAAGGTGATGAAGATGAACCAAAAAAAGTATCTATGGAACCTGACTCCATGAGGGTTGTTGGTCACTGTTAAGAGACGTTTGAGTGGGAGGGGAGTGTAAGTTATACCTGTAAGAATTTTGTTTTTAAAGAATAGCAAAGATTCTGGGGCCAAGAGAGGCACCTTTTTATAGATGGGAGATAGTAGAGCCTGTTTGCTTGATGATGGGAATGGTCTAGAAGGGGTAGAGGCATAAATGAAGCAGGAGAGTAGGACCTGTGTCTAATCCTCCCTGAAAACCAGCGTTTTTTAAATTTAAATTTTATTTATTTATTTTTGGCTGCATTGGGTCTTCATTGTTGCGTGAGGGCTTTTCTCTAGTTGCGGCAACTGGGGGCCACTCTTTGTTGCTGTGCACGGGCTTCTCGTTGTGGTGGCTTCTCTTGTCGAGGAGCACAGGCTCTAGGCGCGTGAGCTTCAGTAGTTGTGGCACGTGGACTCAGTAGTTGTAGCTCATGGGCTCTAGAGCGCAGGCTCAGTAGTTGTGGTGCATGGGCTTAGTTGTTCCACAGCATGTGGGATCTTCCCGGACCAGGGCTCGAAGTCGTGTCCCCTGCATTGACAGGCAGAGTCTTAACCACTGCACCACCAGGGAAGCCCAAGTGTTTTTAATATCTATTTGCAGAGTGACAATCCCCATGGTCACTGTCCACTCCTCTTTCATCTTGAAATCAGCTTGGAGGGCATACATTGGTTCCTTTAGGTCAAATAAAGGTCTTCTTGGGGTTACTCCTTGCCTGGACTTCTGTGTGACCTCTGCAGACAAGTGACTGTCAGAGTTACCCAGAACTGAGCAGGGACGTTTTGGTCTCATGAAACTTCCTCCACCGAGCTCAGAAACTGCAACTTTCCCTTTGAACACAATATAAGTGCTACTGTGGACCTCAGAGGTTAATCCATTACATGAAGCAATTAAATTTAGGGACCATTTGGAAGATAAAAAGCAGCGAGTAATAACCAGCTCAGAAAACTCAGCCATGATGGATTTCTATAATTTCCTCTGGCTTCACGGAGCCAAGTCTGGTGACCCAAGGCAGGATGGTGTGACTGCCCGGTGGTGTCAGAAATGCGAGGGGGAGATGATTTTTATTAAGTAAGTTACTTCTGAAGCATTGGCCTCTCTTGCTTCCTCTTTCTCTCTCCAGAAGGTTGTTTGCCAGCTGGTAATACATTTAACCCTTAAGCATAGTCAACCTTGTGTTAGCCAGTGGGATCGTTTTACAAAGGGAAGTGATCTAAACTGCTTTTTCTCTTAGCTAGGATTCTCGGTTTTGAATTTGGACTGCTTCCCCTCTGTTGTTAAAGTGGTTTAATTGCTTTGCTTGCCTACCCACCTCTGGCAGATTTTGTATAGATTATTGAAAAATAAATGCTTAGCTTGTCCTATTCTTCACTAAAGCACTTTACCCGTGAGAAAGAAGAGTAAAATGCTCTCACAAGGCTGGAGCTGGGAAGAAAACCCTCAGACCTTAATTTATTATTCTTTGGCTCTGTTCTCTGCACCTCTTTCTAGCTCACAAATCATGTACCCATCCTGAATTGTTCATCTCATAGACATTCCTGGGCACCCACTCTGCCTGTGGCACTGTGCTTGGTACCAGGGAGCATATAGATGTGTAACCACGTGGCCCCTGCCCTCTGGGAACAGGTCCCTGCTCTGTTTCAGTGGGGAGTCCAATGAGGTTGCTGACGCAGTCATTTTAGAAGATTGTTTTCTCTGTGCCAAATTGCCCTGTCTCATTAATGACAGGCTCAATTTCCATCAGGTTCTTTGATGGGTCTTGCAAGGCGTCCAAGAGGGAGCTTCCTTCCAGCCCAGAATTGTAATTCCCTGCAGATACGCATTGGCATCCGCCACTCAGGAACATAATGAAGTTAATTTTAAGAAAAAGCAAACACAAATATAACGGTGATCAGGAGAACAGCCACGACTGTCTGAGCCATTTCTTCAATGGAGGAATTAGCTCATTAAGTAATCTGCACTTCTCCCCTTTTCCCCACAGGATTTAAGGGGATGATTGTCCAGTTCAGAGGGCTGTGGTTTCAGATTTGCAATCAGGAGACTGAGTTGAGTCTCAGCTCTGATTATTTGTGCTCTGCCCCTTCTCAGCCTAGAGGACCCAGGTGTCATTAAACTCTCTGTCCTACCTACTTCATGGGGCTGGTGGGAGAATAAAGACATAATAACATGCATAAAGGACTTAGTTAAGAAATAAAGCATGACATACATATTAGCTGTTATTTCAGAAACCAAAGTTAAGAAGAGATACAAATCTTAATTTGGGGGGAATTTTCTTTTTTTTTTAATTGAAGTATAGTTGATGTACAATATTATATGTTACAAATGTACCGTATAGTGATTCACAATTTTTAAAGATTATACTCCATTTATAGTTATTGTAAAATATTGGCTACATTCCCTGTGTTGGACAATATATCTTTGTAGCTTATTTTATATGATAGTTTGTATCTCTTAATCCCCCATCCCATCTTGCCCCTCTCCCCTTCCCTCTCCCCACTGGTAAGCACTAATTTGTTCTCTATATCTGTGAGTCTGTTTCTTTTTTGTTATATTCACTAGCTTGTTGTATTTTCTAGGTTCTGCATATAAGTGATGTCATACAGTATCTGTCTTCCTCTGTCTGACTTATTTCACTTAATTGGAGGAATTTTTCCATAGAGCTAATTGGCAGATCATTTCTTTTTTTCTCATTTCTTTTTTGTTTGCATCTCAGAGAATTAGTAACCAGATAGGAAGGAAATGCCATTATTAGAATATAAGCTGTCTGGGTGGAGATGAGGTTCCAGCCCAGACATTTTCAGTGGTGTGGTTTCCAGAACTCTGATTTGCATACCTGCAACTGTCTGGCCCGCTGATGACAAAAATACACCCAAGTGATAATATATTAAGCTTTGGTTGTCCAGGGTGTCTTCAGTTCTTACCTTGAAGTTCATTCCTTTGGGCGGAGTCATTGACTCCAAACAGATGGTTCTGAAGAGTGCTCAGCCCAAATGTCTCTAGAGAGTCTGTACATCAGAGGACCAAGTGTGGCCTCTGCCAGTACCAGCTGCTTTGTCCTCCGGAGAGGCATCGCCTGCATCTGACAGGACGTGCAAGTGTTCGTTAAGCTGCTCATTAAGATGGATTTGTGAAATCCATCTTAGAAATTTCTTATTTGAAATTTAAACACGTATGTGTGCCTACATGCACATATAGGCAACCATATATGTATTTTTTCTTTTATTTTAAATCTCTAATCTTTTCTTTTTTGTTTGTTTGTCCACCAGTTGCTGGTGTTGACCAACTGTTTGCTCACCAATTGGTTGCTCACCAGTGTTCTTTAAAAGAGTGTTTCTCAAAGAGTGGACATTAAAGGTCCACTTTTAGGGGAATGACTTGGTGTGTTTATTGAGACTGCAGACCCCCAACTTTGAGACCCATCGAATAAGATTATCTGAAGGTGGAGCCCTGGAAGCTGCGTCCTTAACAAGCTTTCCAGGAGGACATCAAGCACACTCAAGTTTGAGAACTCTAAATACTGTCCACAGGATTTGGTAGTTTCTATTGCTGTTTCTTTCAGGTTCAAAGTTCCTGGGTTAGCACTCTTGATTTCATTTCAAACAGCTGGGTCAATTCTTATTAACTCTACATCCATCTTGAGCTTTGGTAGACCCTTAACCAGTTTTGCTTTTATTCTTCTTGGCCTGAAGATCATTCTTCTTTCCAGACAGAACAAAAGCAAAGCAGGGGTCTGAGCACTCTACTTTCAGTATCTCATCCTTCAAATATACAGCATGGACATCAGCTCCTAGGCTTCTCTCTGACTGTTCAGTTAGTCTGTGCTGGCCCCACAAAAAAATCTCTTCTGACTCTTGCATTGTCACTAACCTCACTCATCGTAGACCAGGATGACCGACCATTCTGGTTTATTTAGAACTCTCCCAGTTTTAGCACTGAACACTCCATGTCCTGGGAATCCCTTCAGTCCTACACAAACCAGAACAGCTGGTCACTCTGTCAGGACTATGACCTCCTTGATACTCTTCTTCTGTATGTATATTCATGTGATATTCATGTTTGATTTACCATTTATCTTTTGTCTCTACTTCTAAAATACAATTCTGAGTTGTGTAAGAATACTGATTTATTTCAATTGCATTACCTTTTTTTTTAATCAGGTGGAGACATCACTTGACTTCTGTTGAGTAAAGGGATACTTGGGACTTTCCATGTGAGCATCCTGTGTGAGGCGTCAGAGCTGCTCGAGGAATTGGCTTGCTACTTAGGTTCTTTTCCTATTTGCAGATGAATTCTAAACCATACAGATCCTTCGTTTGACTAAGAGAGTGACACAAAGGATCTGAGACACCAAGAGGATGACCCTAGATAAGGAAAGCAAGCCAGCTGATCTGTCGCTCGGTACAGAAAGGCAGGAGGCTAAAGCACAGCCAATTCCTGGAGCTTAACAAGCCACCAAATGCTCACAAGGATGCCCAAATATCCCCAAGCTGATCCCATGCCTTCTGCTAATATCCTGCTTCTTGCACCTCTTGCTTCCACCTTCTGACGTGGGTGGTTCTAATATCATTTGGGGAAGGAGCAGAAACCACAAGAAGGCTGTGTTGTATTGAGTTAAGACAGGGGATTTCTTGAGATCTATATTAGTCTTAGTCAGAATGCACACATTTGCAACAGACTTTATACTCTCTCCTCTGTGATTCTTTGCCTTTAAATGGATACTAAATTTCTTAAAAATGACTTCAAGCTAGGCCAACTTTTAATTTTCTTTAAAGTTACATCAGGTCCTCTACTATTTAAAAGGGATATAGGAATCAGTACCAGGGGCTAAAATTAAATAAATCCCCCAAATTAACCATTCGATCTACTTGAGACATTTCCCTCTTTCCTTTCACTTGAGATCAAAAGATGGTTTTCCATCACAGCGATAACTGCTTCCCCACTCCTTTTTAAGATCTTCCCAACATTTTCTCTTGGCACTCTGCTCTTGGCACCTCCCATTATCTGCATCTGGGTGGCACTATCCATGCCCTCCAGTAGAACACAGTCTTCTCTGACCACAACACATCCTCCCTCCTGTCCTGGTCCCCTCACTCACTTGTTTTCCGGAAACCTCTCCATAGCAGATCTGTGAATTTTAACATAGCTGTCTATCTCCTTGACTTGTATTACTCCATCCCCTTTTCCCAAAAATGTCCTCTTCTTTGGAATTCTAGTTTTAAGATTCATCCCACTAGGTTGTAGACCCATCTCATTAAGACATGGGGATGCCTAGGAGAATATGGTCCATGAGATCATCTGAACTTCTCTTCGTTTATGCATCAAATCAAAGGCTATCTTGGTTTGCAGGTAAGGTCTCCTCTCTCTCTTCCAGACACAAGGATACCTTTAAACTCCACCTGGAAATGCTTAAGAAAACCTTAAGCACCCTAAAATCCCTCCACCATGATTGGAGTAAATCCTCAGATTAACTTATCATGGTGGAACCAAAGAAAGAAAGGTGCTGCCTTTCAAAGTTATAGTCTTGCCACCTCCTAGAAGGAAGGCAGCCTTTCTACTAAGTGGGCAGCTGCTCTTTTTTTAAGAAGACACTTTAATGAGCCTTTGATTATACATCCTGTTCTATTTATATGGATGCCTTTGAGTCAAAGAGAGGCCTAAAATGGTTTTGCAAGATTTTTGTGAAAATTTTGGTGTCCTTTGGGTTAGCCTAAGGGCTCACCATTGGGGGAAGGGAGGTAATAGCAGGCAGAGGCTTGGGGAAGAAAGATGATGAGAAAGGAGCCCTGATTTGTGACGGATCTGGAGTCACCATCTTGGATAGTGGACATCCAAGCCCTCATGAAGGGCTAAGACAACCAACTTTATTAACATTCTTATCAGATATCCAATTTTAAGTTGTTTCCTGTCCTCTGCTGTAATCCTTCAAAGTCTGTTCCACACAAGATTGTTGGGTTTGCCTTGGGGAATAAAAGGAGGCTGATCTGCCCTTGGGGGCAGTGTTACGGGTGAGAGGAGCATGGGCTGAAATCAGAGATGACTGGGGGAAAACCAGGAACAAGGGTTTAGGGCTGGCAGGTAGAGGCAAGCTCCAAAAGATTGTAAATACCGTCGAAATCCTGAGAAATACTGGAGAGGCACTGGATTCCCCATAGTTATGGAAGGTAAAGACTTGAATTATTTTATCTGACTATTAGACAGAAGATAATACCCAACTTGAGGATATGGGGAGTGGGAAGGGTAAGCTGTGACAAAGCGAGAAAGAGGCATGGACATATATACACTACCAAACGTAAAATAGATAGCTAGTGGGAAGCAGCCGCATAGCACAGGGAGATCAGCTCGGTGCTTTGTGACCACCTGGAGGGGTGGGATAGGGAGGGTGGGAGGGAGGGAGACGCAAGAGGGAAGAGATATGGGAACATATGTATATGTATAACTGATTCACTTTGTTATAAAGCAGAAACTAACACAGCAATGTAAAGCAATTATACTCCAATAAAGATGTTAAACAAACAAACAAAAAGAAGATAATACCCAAAGCTTGTACACCTGGGGTCACTTGGGTTATATTATTTATGAGAATCCTTCTTTTTGAATAGCAGACAAGCTAAAACCTTCAGGGAAGATATCAAGTCTCTCAACAGACTTTCATAAACACTGTTACTTGGACCCCCGTCCAATGAAAATTTAACTTGCATAGTAATTTTCTCATGTTTTGCTACTTTCCTCTGACACAACACAGACACATAGCGGTGTGCAGAGACAACAGCTCCACTTTTGGACATGCACCGAGTACTTCTATTATTACAGCTGCAGGGTGATCTGAAACGTCCGACATAGGGCAACAGATGAGGGGGGTTGTCAGAATGTTTGAAACCAACTCAAGGTCCTGAAGGAGGATGGCTGAGTGTGTGTCACAGAATCATTCCCTGAACTTGGGTTGCATGTGTGTTGAAGAATACATCTTAGGATGTGGTGAGTGGGGCTTAGCAGCAAGAGTGTTTAAGCAGGGGTGATATTTTTTGTCTGGAGGGTAAGGTGCCTTGTGCATCCAGGAACTTCTGTTTGTGAGAAGCAGGACCCCAGGCAATGGGGAAGAGTATGGTAAACATGCCCTGAACCCAGGGAAAGATGCCTGGCTAGAACCATGTGTTCATTGAAATGAGTCTAAGATAATGAACCTCTAGTACCAGATCAGCTGCTTACCATTGCCACAGACTCCTGAGGGAGAGCGACAGAGGAAATGTACTTTATTTCTAACCTAGACTTTGACCCCATGTCCTTATCTGGTGTCATGCCTGAGGCACTGGGATGAGTCATAAGTGAACTGTAAAGACATTTTTCTCCTGTAATCCAAGACCTAAAGTCATGGCTTTTCGTCCTCTTCCCACTGGTTTCTACTCTCACCTCTCTCTTAGTGAGGGTGCACCCAAAATCATGAACCCAAGAGAAAGAGAATATTGGCCAATTTCAAGCCCACATCATCTCCTCCTGTCCAAAGCTCACTGCCCAGAGCAGAGATCCAACTGTCCTAAGACTTTGTGATTTCAGAACTCTTCCTCTTGGAAATGGCAGAGAGATGAGAGTGTTGGGGAAGCCACCTAGAGAGGAGTAGGAGTCTTTGAGCTCCTTGTAGACGTAAGAGGCAGCCACAAATATTATGTTAGGGTGGAGACTCACGTCAGTGGGCTGTGCTTCAGAGCAGGGCACCCGTCCCCATGGAAATAACGGGATAAGGGGGGAACAATGACTGCGAGGATGAGGCTAAGGCTAGAGGTTTGGTGGACACAGAATGCTCACCTCGTTCCCATCAGCTCCCAAGACTAATTCTAAACTAGTACCAAACATGCCCATTGGTTGGGATGGGGCTTCTGATTTGCTGCCTGGCTTGGTTAGGGCTGAATTGGGGCCAGAATGGGGCTGGGATGGTAATGAAAAGAGATCAAGTCTTGCAGGTCATGAGACTGGGACAGGAGGGAGGGATAAAAGAATCATCCATAAGATACTATGGGCTCTGTCTTTCTTGACCATGGAGACCCACATTAGCCCTCTTTAAGCTTTCCTGTTCAGGCAGGATTGGGACAAGAAATTCATCTGTAGCAATTCTACAATGACATCTCTGATATACCTGGGAGAGGGTCATATTTTCATACAGCAGCAGGAAACTGTCAGATGAACTGCTCATTGAAGACTCAGCCATGTCTTTGGTTAGTTGTCACCTAGCTATTCTGATATATTGTTTGAACATATTGGTTTCTTGGCTAGATTTATTGCATTTAATACACTTACAATATGTACAAATCAGTGCAGCACTGATTCAAACAATAAGAAGGGACACCAGGACCAACTGGATAGATGCCACACCCAATCAGAAGGGATGCCATGACCCATCAAAACTGATAGCACCATACCTGTGTAGACCGGCCGAGGGGCAGCCCGGTTCCCAGGAGAGCTTGGAATAATTCATTCCAACAGGAGCCTTCTACTAGTGAGAATTTCAAGAAAGTATGAGAGGCTTGTCGAGTTTATAGTTCCTTAAATTCTTGCAAGAGGTGCCTTGAGGCAAGGCTGGTCTTCTTAGCACATTGCAGGGCAAATGCAGTGAAAGTTCATGAGGGTAAAGCGGCAACCAGATCTTGGCCACTGGCCACCACTCTTCTGCTGAGGACTTTCAAGCAAATGTGCGTGGGGGGCGGAGGCAGAAAGATACACGCCAAGTTTAGCCTGAATTCCGTCGAGACCGATATGCACACTCAGGCACATGTGTAGTTGCTCACGTGTGGGAGCTCACACGGCACTCCTTGCTGGCTTGGGCTGTTGTGGTTCAGGGGAGCTGGGCCCAGGCAGAGCCAGCGGCTGGCAAAGGCATTGTTCATTGTATTGTGAGTGACATGAAATCCACGTTTGCCAGCCAGCCCACATAGCTGTGGCGATGCGAGAGGCTCGCTTTAGATCACGCATTCCACTGCCGTGCATGGATTAATATGGCTTTGAAAGGGCTTTTATTTCTTTCTTTCAAATTTAATATGAGAGTATATGAGGAAGAACATGGTAGCAATTAGCTGCTGCTAGGAATTTTATGAGCAGAAACCACATTAATGACGCCAGGGGTAGTGCTGAGATCAATTTTGCTATGTTATTTTTTCCCTTTTTCCCCCTTTCCCTCTTAAAAGGCCAGGCCAAAGCTGCAGGATGGTATCAGGTGGGTGGTCCTAATGGTGAAGGTTCTTTCTTTCAAGACAGGTAGCCTGGCTCATCCCGACCTTGGATCTCGCACAGAGCCTGTCAGGCGGGTCTAGCCTTGTTCTGGAACCTGGAGCAGCCATAAGGATGGGAAATAGTCTCGCCTTGGTTCTGACAGGTGGAGAAAAATCCTTGCAAGAAGTGTCCACAGTGAAGCTGCTACCAAAGAGAAATCAAGTATCCTGCATGTTTCTCAGTTTCAGCAAAGGGAATCAGAATAAAACATGGGTATTAGCTAGGAAAAAATAAATGGAAGCGAACAGTCTTTATAAATTCTCAGGAAGCGTGGCAATGGTTTAAAAATATTTTACCTGAAGCCAAGGGAAAGGGTTGGTATTGGATAAAGGGACTGGATGCAGGAAGCCAGCCTCTGCATAGCTTTTGGGGACCATGTGATGAAGCCAACTGTGGTCTGTGTTCAAAAAAGATCTGGATTCTTGAAAGAAACGAAAATAAGTGTGTTGCCAAGTCACAAACCTTGATCTAGTCATGAAAGGAAAACCTGTAAACATAAAACAAGTGAGATAGAGTCCCAGCCATGGTAGCGAAGCAGCTGGCAGGAGAGGTAAATAAAAAAACCAAACCCAACAAAAACAAAAATAACAAAAAGCAAGAAATGCCTTAGGCTGCTTGAGGAAAAATCGATACGAAGGTGGTGAGAAGAGAGCTTTGACTTCTGATCCTTTTCTAGGATGAGAATGGAGAGCAATGGAGAGCTCTGGGAAAAGCAGAGCTGAGATGGAAAACTGAGGCTTCTTCTGGGATTAAGAAGAGACGGATATATGTCCAGGAGTGGAATTGCTGGATCATATGGTAATCCTATTTTTAGTTTTCTGAGGAACCTCCATACTGTTTTCCACAGTGGCTGCACTAACTTACTTTCCCACCAACAGTGTAGGAGGGTTCCCTTTTCCATGTGGACAGAACTATAATTCAAAAAGATACACGCACCCCTATGTTCAGAGCAGCACTCTTCAAAATAGTGAAGACATGGAAACAACCAAAATGTCCATCGACAGATGAATGGATAAAGTTATGGTACATATATACAATGGAATACTACTCAGCCATAAGAAAGAATGAATTAATGCCTTTTGCAGCTACATGGATGGACCTAGAGATTACCATACTAAGTAAGTCAGACAAAGACAAATACTCTATGATATCATTTATATGTGGAATCTAAAGTATGACACAAATGAACCTATCTATGAAACAGAAACAGAATCACGGATATAAATAGACTGGTGGTTACCAAGCGGGAGGGAGTTGGGGGAGGGATGGATTGGGAGTTTGGGGTTAGCAGATGCAAACTATTATATATAGGATGGATAAACAGCAAGGTCCTACTGTAGAGCACAGGGTTTTCCATTATAAACCATAATGGAAAAGAGTATAAAAAAGAATGCATGTGTATGTCTAACTGGATCACTTTGCTGTACAGCAGTAATTAACACAACATCTTAAATCAAAACTAGACTTCAATTTTAAAAGAGAAAAAGAAAAAAAAGAAAGGATGGGCCACCTATGGGTGAGAGAGGGAATCGCAGCTGCCTCTGGAGAATAAGCGCATGCACCATCCTTCACGTCAGCTGAACTGAGGGTTGTGGTTTAATGTCCAGGAAGCCTTTGGGCTTCTGACTCAAGCAGAGATTCAGGATGACCATAAAGGAAGATCTGATTAGCACAGATCAGATCTGTGTATTTTCCCCTAAAATATACAAAACGATAGTGGTTTGTTCACTTTGCTTCATGTCAAATGTTTGCATGAAGCAGCATCTTTTTGACCAATAGCAGGTAGAGAAGTCATGATGCTACATCTACAGGGGCTTGAATCTCTGACTCACTTGAACGCTGGGCACATCTGATACTTGGCAGTTTGTTTGGATGATGGAAACAATACCATCAAATATCATCTGCTAGAAACATGATTAAATGGCCTGTTTCCTGACATTTCCTGATGAAAACATTGTATTTTAGCTCAGACATGAATATTTCAATGATAGAGAACTAGACTGTTAGTAAACTTGGCTCAGTGAAAACATTCCGCATTTAAAGGTTTTTTTGATTTGGGTTCAGCTTTTTTTAGAATGGGCCACCTTATAAAATTTCTGATGCCTTAGCTAAATATTGTCAGATTGGAAAGAGGCTATAACAAACATGTGTGAGGGAGTTTAAACAGCATCATTGGTTTAAAACATAGTGTGATTTAAATGTAAATGTAATTTAAACTACAAACAATCATGAAATGACTCTCCATCTCCTCTCAAATAAAGCAAATCAAACACAAGGTCAGTGTTAATAGAAAAAAGAACTTGTGCTGGGTATGTGAGTTCTCACTGTATTTTGTTTTTTAAACCATGCATGCATGTTATATAAATTCTTTCTGCTAGTTTTCACAATAAAAGAGTTTACAAAATTAACTTGTTGGAACTGCGAGCTTAACCTCCCTCCTATACATGCATGTACACATGCACACATTTAGTTAGTATGAGTCAAATCCTCATAAAAATTCTAGATTTGAGTGACACAGAGAGTCAGGAAAATAATGAGAGGAACCAGCACGATGAGGGAACTCTGAAGGCGTTGGCATCCATCGTGTAACCTAGAGAAGACAAGGACCTGGTTGATTTAATAATGGTCTCCCAGTTTATGCAGGGTTTTTATGCGGAAGATGGTGTCCAGATGTTTTTCATTTCTAGTGAAGACAGAAAAAAAAAAAAAAAAACTGGAGGAGCTGGAATTGCATCAGGGGAGATTAGGTTGGAGATGAAGGAGCAGGTCCTGGTTGAAGGGTTGTGAGACATTGGAACGAACAACCAAGGAAGATTATGAAATCCCCATCTCTGGAATTCTTAAATGAATGTGATCTGCGTGAATCAACGCGGTGGATTGGTTTAGATATCTGCCTGGGATGGCTGAGCAGACCGTTTCCGTGGGCCAAGTCCCCCTGGGGCGCCCTGACTCTGCTGCACTGAGTGTATTGCATGTGGCAGGGAACCCAGTGCGTGGAGCCAGAAGCCTGCTGCCTCGTGGCGAAGCTGCTGGTCTGTGTGCTGGGTAAGCTGACACTTCACGATCCTGTAGACTCGAACGGCTCCAGGGGCATTTAGGATCGTTCTGACTGCCAACTGCCACCTTGAAATAGGAAAAGTATTTTAAACAAACCCTCCAGGACATGCAGGCTGAGGGTGTATTTGCAGTGCTCAGAATACACGGTCACCGGACACCTTGGAGAGGCAACTGAAAACTATTAGCGCAGCAGGAACCCCCGCGGAAAAGAGATGTGGGAGCTGGAAGATCTGAACATTAAACTTATCTCCTCTCTTTCTCTTTCTAAAACATTTTTTGACATAGAAGCTAAATGTTCTTGATGACCAGATTTCTCTCTCTCTCTTTCATTTTTCTTTCTTGAGTTCTTTCAAGCTTTTTTTTAAACATAAAAAAATATTTAAGGTACGACAATTAGGTCTCATGGATACTGAGAGGCAAACGCAGAGAATTTGAAGGAGGCAATTCAATTTTTTTGTTAAAAAAATAAAGGCCCAGAGCTTTGCTTTCCTTATAAAGGGATACTTTTCCTTGTGTCTGTTTTAAATATATTTCTTAAGGTGATGAAACATCCCAGGGAACAGAGCTGTATGTGAAGAGATTTGTGTGGAAAGGAGGATTTTAAAAACTCTTTTTTTTTTTTTCATCTTCCCGAGGCAGCCCAGCCTCGTACTTCAAAAGAGCTGAGTAGAACTTCTACCTAAGGGACAGCTTACCTCCCCCGGCGGGCTTGGTTTCCATACCATGGTTTTTCTGGAAATGTCCTCTTTCCATACGCTACCTCTGAGTCACGCCTCATTAAGAGTGATGATTATGATCTCCTCTGGACGTTCTGATGCTGCTGAGAACCGGGAGGATATTTTGAGCCCTGGAATTCAGTCTCTGCCACATGTTTGGATTAACAACCAGTTAAACCTTGCTAAGGCAATATTTTTCTATGCAGTTAGTTTTTATACCAAACAAGGTTTGTAGTAACTGGATGCCCTACTTGAGCAAAACTGTTTACCAGAAAATAAATCACTCCTGGCATTAAGAAAACACAAGCCCAGGGATTCGCCAGCCGAACCTCATCCCGTTCATTTCTCATAAACCTAGCCCCAGACATGTGCTTTCTCATCTACAATGACTTATGCTTTGAATTGTGGTCTCTTTATTTCCATGCCCATTATAATGCTTACCTAAACATTTCCCTCTGTTTAGCTGCGGTGCTTCTGGTAATGACTTCTATTTGGATGCTGGGAAGCATTTACCAGCCTTCAGCAAGCCCTATGGAAAGAAAGAGAGAGGGAGAGAGAGAGAGAGAGAGAGAGAGAAGGCAGGAAGAAGGGAGGAAGGAAGGAGGGAGCAGGGAGGTGGAGAAGGAGGGAGGGAGGGAGAGGGAGAGATTGATTGAGGAAGGAAGGGGAGAAAGGGAAGGAGGGAGAGCAGAAAAGAGGCATAGTTTTTTCCTAAGAGGCCATAGAATAACAGAGAATTAGAACTTGAAGCGATTTCAGGCTTATCTAATTTCACCTCTGTGATTTGCAGATGAGATACATAGGAGCATGACTGGCTTTGGGTACCATAGGAGGCAGAAAGGTGGGCTGTGAACACAGGTCTGCCAACTCCTGTTGACCTTTGCCCTGCGCTGAAATTTCTTCTCTCCTCCGGTAGTTTTCTTTTCCACCGGACATCCTGAATGCCTAAATGAGAGGTTAGAAAAACAAGATATGGTTGGCCAGGTGCTCCTGGGAAGAAATAATGGAACTAAGCTGAAGTTGGCAGTCTTTCCATTATGGTAACCAAGACAGTCAGTGGGTTCCAGGGATCAGCTGCACGCTGCCCGTATGGGACAGGGCCTCTTATGAATGGTCCCGTCCAAATTCTGGCAGGCACTTAACACCAGTCAAAGCCATGTTGGAAGAAGCTGTTGGTTGTGCAAATGTCAGGGAAAAACAGGAAAATGATCCAAACATATGAGTTTGTCAGATTTTGAGGATTTTGTTGAAATTCTTATAAAAAAATGGAAGAACATTCATTCCTTGAGTAATGATTTGTTTATTCTATTGACCTCAAGTCAGAGCTAGTAGCTCTAATCACTTGGAGTAAATCTAATTGGCTTCCTACCACTAGGAAGGCCCGATCCTACTCAATTCTGTTCATAAACCATAAATGCCATACAAAGGAAAAGACACCCCCAAAATAATCCAAAAGATTTAGAATGAGCTCCCTCATCATGTCTTCAATCTGACTTTGGCATATTGGAATATTTTTGGAGAATTTTCTACTCATGTGTATTTTTGACAATAGGTGCAAACCCATGGCTTTTGAGAATCCAAAGTGAGTTGTTGAGCGTGTGAAGATTTAGCCATTAATGAAATAATTTTTTTTTTTTCTTCCAAGTTGACTTTTTCCTTTGCTTTAACTGAGTACTGTCTTTTGTCAGAGAGACTGGGGTCATGAATGTAACTTCAAGGGAGTTCCCCCGGTTCACTTGTTTCAGTGATAAAGCCATATACGTGGAACCGCACTGAACTTGGGTTCTAGCGTTGAAACCACTTCTTTAGGCCTAATTTGCATAGGCTACAAATATCTTGAGAGCTGGGGCAAGACTTTTGAACGGACTACATTATCCAGCATTTTTCTTTGCAAATACAGTGGACGAAGGAACCCATAAATGAATGAAGGCCAGGATGAATCATTTCATAGCACAATGTGATTTAGATTTTCCTATGCACATAACCATACAGCAGTGATTACTGGGCCCTCGCTGTGTGTAACGCTCTGTGAGAGGCACAGAGTGAGACAAACAGGTGCATGTCATAGCAGATGGTTTCTGCCCTCAGGGAGCTTACACACTGCACAGGGCAGAGCCCCAATTCTCAACCTGTCCCTCTTGGTGACGTCGTGGATCAGGTCAGCTGTGGGGGTCACCATCATCCCCAGGGGTCCCCCATCACTCATAAGAGGTCTGGCATTGTCTCTCTTCTCCCTGTAGGTTTTCCTCCACCCCCTCTCTCTCCCCTCCTACCCACTTCTGATGTCAAGGCATCTGGCTGGAGGACCAGCGCTGATGGATGGGATTCTTCATGTATTTGACAGTTACTGAATATTATTAGGGGAAACCCATATGAAATTGCAGTTTTTGTAGGTCAGAAACAGTCAGTTGTCAATAAGTTCATATGATTAAATCAAATATTTAGCACATTTGTATGAAGTGGATAATCCATGAGCTTTGGAGGTGTTTTAGATTTTTCCAAGAAGTCTGTTTTCTAGGACCCTCCCTCAGCCAGACAGGCCCAGTGTCAGTGGCGAAGGGTTTTGGGTGCACTGTGCTTCTAGGAGGGGAGAGTTGATGAGGTTTTGTTCATTCCAGCTGAGGTACCCTGAGCTGGAGGGATGCCTTTGGTGTGAAGAATATTTTGAAAACTCTTGTTTGTTTGCCAAAATAATCTGATTTGGATAATTACATCATAAAAATTTAAACGTAAGTACAACTATATGAAAAGGTCTGAGAGCTCAGAATGATGTGACTTAGTGAGTCCCTGTTTTTCCTGTAATCCCTCCTGTTTCACTCATTGTGCTGGCTTGAAAACCTACTGACTTCATTTGGATCTGAAAACATCCAATTTAAAAAATAACTCAGGGCTTCCCTGGTGGCGCAGTGGTTGAGAGTCCGCCTGCCGATGCAGGGGACACGGGTTCGTGCCCCGGTCCGGGAAGATCCCACATGCCGCGGAGCGGCTGGGCCCATGAGCCATGGCCACTGAGCCATGGCCGCTGAGCCTGCGCGTCCGGAACCTGTGCTCCGCAGCGGGAGAGGCCACAGCAGTGAGAGGCCCGCGTACCACAAAAAAAAAAAAAAAAAAAAAAACAATACATG